>NC_057812.1:75076933-75170308 GCF_018294505.1 Triticum aestivum | reverse complement strand
GGCGGCGGAGGGCAGTGCAGCAGGGGCTTGGTGGCGGTGCAGCAGCAGGCGGCGAGCGCCGGCGTGCGGTGGTGGCCCGAGGCGGCGGGGCAAGCAGCGCGGCTTGCGGGGGCTGGCAGCGGTGGTGGCTTGGGCTCCAAGGGGGGCCCAGGTCCAGCTTTTAAAGGGGGGGAGGCAGCTTGTGGGAGGGGTCGAGGTCATGGCGGCGGCTCGAACTCCCTCGAGGCGTCCGACTCTGATACGACAGCGGCGCGGGGCTGGCTGGGCTAGCTGGGCCGCGGCCCAGTTCGGTCCGGCGGGCATCCTCTCTTTTTTAAACATATTTCGCCGAAAAGAAATCCTAGAAAAATAAAAAATATCAAAATATCAAAAAAAAATCACCGTCTAAATAGAATATTTCGAAGAAGGTGAACATTTTCTTGGCCTAAAATGCAATTTTTGAAAAATTCATTTTTTTTCCTATGCAAATAAAAATAGCAATAAAATCCGAATAAAATCAAAAAGTTGATTTTAATATTTTTCCTCCAATATTTCGTTTATTTTGGAGAAGTCATATTATCTCCTCTCATATATCTTAATATGAAATATTTTTGGAGAGAAAAATAATAAAACAACTAATCCTCGTTTCGATATTTGATAAAATTCAAATATGAAAACCATGAAATCCTCAACTCTCTCCGAGGGTCCTTGAGTTGCTTAGAATTTCGAGGACCGCGAAACGAAAATAAAATAAAATATGATATGCATGAATGACCTACGTATAACATTCCAAATTGAAAATTTGGGATGTTACAAACCTACCCCCCTTAATATGAATCTCGCCCTCGAGATTCGGGTTGGCTAGGAAATAGGTGTGGGTGGTCTTTGCAAATATCATCATCTCGTTCCCAGGTGGCTTCATCCTCAGTATGGTGGCTCCACTGAACTTTGCAAAATTTGATAACCTTGCTGCGAGTAACTCGGCTAGCAAACTCTAGAATCTTGACAGGCTTCTCCTCATACGTCAAATCACTGTCCAA
Source organism: Triticum aestivum (assembly GCF_018294505.1). NCBI lineage: Eukaryota > Viridiplantae > Streptophyta > Magnoliopsida > Poales > Poaceae > Triticum > Triticum aestivum. The sequence goes on along the minus strand of NC_057812.1, from coordinate 75,169,289 downwards.
CTGAATTGCTTCCAGGGGCACCGTATCTCTCAAAGGAATATCGGCCATCTCCGCATGAAACTTCTTCAACTAGGAAACATGAAACACATCATGTACTCCTGACAGTCCTTTGGGTAACTCCAACTTGTAGGAAACTTCTCACATGCGTTCCAAACCACGGTACTGTCCCACAAATCTCGGGGCTAATTTCCCCTTAACACCAAAATGTTTAACACCTCGAAGAGGTGACACTCAGAGATACGCTCTGTCTCTGATTTCATAGACTACCTCCGTGCGTTTTGAATCTGCATAACTCTTATGTCGAAACTGAGCTACCTTCAGTCTATGTCGAAATAGTTTAACCTTGTCTTCTGATTTCATAATCAAATCTGGTCCAAACAACTAGCAGTCTCCAAATTCATCCCACATCAATGGTGTTCGGCATCTTCTCCCATACAATGCTTCGAACGGTGCCATCTTCAAACTGGCCTGGTAGCTGTTGTTGTATGAGAACTGTCGGAGTAAGTGACCACGGGTAGCTTAGCCGGCTCCCCCTGGCCTTTCTGAAAAAATTACGAGCCGATCCGGCTCTCAAGAATCCAAGACATGGGGCCGCCTTCCCCTGGACGGCTGTCTCCCAGGCTGGCTATTGGAAGGCGGCCCGACTTCAGCCCTCATGAAGAAAGCCGCGGGAGGGCCGGCTCCGAGGAGCCGGCTGCGAGAAGGCTGACTCCAAGGAGCCGGCTCCCATAAAGCGGTCAAGACCGTACCCTCGAAGTCTGCATCCACATAACGGCGATGTGACGGGGCGTGGCTACAATGAAGCCTGCCACCCCCGAATCCCGGAGCGCGCCTGGCACAGTGCGCCGTACGGGTGGCCATGACCCGTCCGGCGCAGCACTGTTGCCACGTTGACCCTGATGTCATCCACGACGGGCTACCAGTACGGCCCACGGGCGGTGGGCCCCTTCGGGCAGAGAGACACCCGAAGGCGGCCTGGCCTCCCCCAGTCGGCCCAAGACGGAGCCGGCTCTCTCCAGCCGTCTTGCCACCCCCTCGAAGGAGATGCCCTATTAAGGAGACAAGACACGGTGAGGCTACAGTGGTAACCCGCCGGACGGCAGCACTGTAGCCACACTTACCTCGGCAAAGCCCTCGTCACCAAGATTGAGCAACAGTAACCAGCCACCGACAAGGCCCTGGACAGTGGGGCTTGCCTGTTGACCAAGGAGCCGGTAGCCGGTGGGACCCACCAGCCGGCAGGCCCCACCAGCCGGCGCAGAAGCCAGAGAGCGAAGACACAGACGGCTGGGCCCCACGCCCAGCCGGATTACCATTGTACCCCCGGGGAGAAGGCCTATATAAACCCCCCGGGACACCCATGCAAAGCATGGATCCCTGCTAGTTTTAGACACCACGGAGGGAGGAGAAGAGAGCAAGCAGAGCCCTTCTTCCTCCTCTCGCCAAACAGCTCAAGGAGTATCGTGTAGCTACTTGTTCATCTAGTGATCATGCGGAGACCCCGTAGAGCAGCAGTAGGGGTGTTATCTCCACGGAGAGCCCCGAAGCTGGGTAAGATTTGCCGGCGTGCATGTCTCCGCCTCATCCCGTTTCCAGGCACCGGCGATGTTTTACTGGCTCCCATAATGATAAGCCACCCGTTGGCATATGTCGCACCTACCACCCGACATTTGGCGCCCACCTTGGGGCCAGGTGCACCGTCGTTCGGAGACCTGTTCTGGACGGGAACCCTCTTCCTCCCCCGCGAGCGTAGCCAGCCCGGCACGCCCGATGGCGCTTGCCACGACGCGCTGCAAGGCGTCACCAACGCCTGCGCGGCGAGCAACCTCGCTGATCTCCTCGACAAGACCCTCATCTCCGATGAGCTCGCCTCCGACGCGGGCACCGACCACCTCGTCAACCTCCTCGGTCGGCTCCATGTCTCCGGCGAGCCTGCTGTGGACTTGGAGTCGATTTGCTCCACCGATCCGATGCCTGTCGACTCCAACACTACCTCATTCGACACCTTCCCCACCAACGTCACGATCTACAACGACCCGCTTCCCCGAGCCGATGGCTACGACGCTGTCACCACCGAGGTGACGGTCATCGGCCATGACGGCGCTGCTAACGAGAGTGCCCATGACGCCCCGCACGCGGTGGTCCACGACTTGACTATCCCCCTCCCGGCCGATGCCGACGCTGAAGCACTGGAGGCTTGCCGCCTCGCCCTCCTCGCGGAGGGCCGGAAGTTGGTTTCCATGAGATGCCTCGCTGAGGCCGACCGACGCAAGGCTGACCGCGCCGCCTTTGGCACGCCGCCCCAAGGCGGGCCCAGCCGGGTCGGCGTTGTCAGACAGCGCGGCGCTGCCGTTGCCGACACGTTAGGAGTCGACCGCCCAGTCTACGCCACTCCACTCGAGAACCTGCGCGCCGCCCAGGCGGCCGTAGACGAGCTAGACGGACTGGGGGCCGAAGAACTCCCCCACATGACCGCGCAGCCGCGCAGCGGCATGAAGCCGACGCATCCAGTAGCTGATCGATGCAGCCACGCAGCGGCATGAAGCCGACGCCCGCGCGGAAAGCCCTCCCCTGCGCCGAGATCACGGCTCGACGTCCCGGACGCCGACTACGGGTAGAGACCGCACGCGGCGCGAGAAAGAGCCAGCTGCCAGCCGAAGCCAAACCCGAATCTCCATCGAGCGAGACGCAGAAGGCCACCCTCGGGCCGTGGAGTGGCGGGGAAATCCGCCTCCGCCTCGGCCCCGTGGAGAGAGATATCCCACCCCTCCGCCTGTGGCGCATCCAACTCTCAGCGGCCGACTAGGTCACCGTGAAGGAGTCGGCGAAAAGGACGCCCACCATAGGATTGACCGCCTGGCGCGATCCCTGGCGCTGGAAGAAGAAGACGATGTTGGTCCGCCTTGCTTCGGCCCCCGCATCCGCGACGAGCCCTTCCCCAAAGGGTTCTCGCTCCCAAGAGACACGCCCAAGTACAACAGCTCCGTGAAGCCGGAAGATTGGTTGATCGACTACTCCACGGCGGTTAGCATAGCCAACGGCAACCGGCGCGTTGCCGTGAAGTACATGCCCCTCATGCTGCAAGGCACGGCGCGGACCTGGCTCAACAGCCTCAAACCACACAACATCAACAGCTGGCTAGATTTCACAGAAGCTTTCGTCCGCAACTTCACCAGCACCTACAAGCGGGCTCCCAAGCCCAGACAGCTCTCCTTGTGCGTACAAGGCCCCGCCGAGTCAACTCGCGACTACCTCACACGTTGGGCCGAGCTCCGCAACTCTTGCGAAGGGGTGCACGAGGTGCAAGACATAGAATACTTCATAGCCGGGTGCCGAGAAGGCTCCCTCCTCAAGCACAAGCTTCTCTGCGACGAGCCGACTACCCTCGACGAGCTTCTGGACATAGAGGACAAGTACGCCACCGCCGACTCCTCAATGAAGACCGAGCCCTGGGTAGACGCGTCCGGAAAAGTACTCAACCCAGTGCCCAAGACGCCGGCTGGGGATTCCGGCCGATGCCCACACTCGAACGACCACAAGCGCAAGGGCCCCGCGCCGCCTCCCGCCTGTCGGCAGGTGGCCACAGTCGAAGACGTGCCGCCCGAAGGGCGGCCCGCGCCCAAGAAACCCAAGGGCGGCAGGCCGGCTTGGCAGCCGGCCTTCTCCTACGAGCAAACTCTCGACGCCCTGTGCAAGTTCCACAGCGACGCGAAGCCGTCCAACCACACAACCCGGAAGTGCCATTGGCTCACCAAAATCTCCAAAGGCGAAGGGCTCACGCCGCCTCCGCCTGCCGGCCCGCCGCCTCCGGTTCCGCCGCTGCTGGCTGCTCAGCCCGCAGTCGGAGCCGTGCATGATGAGTTCCCCGACGAGCATGCCGCCTATATCGTCTTTACAAGCCAGCCCGAAGACCGGCGCAGCAAATGGCGAGAGAACCAGGAAGTCAGCATGGTTGCTGCCAACCCCGCTGAGCACATGCACTGGTCAGAAAAACCTATCAGCTGGAGCCGGGCCGACCACCCAGAGGTGATGCCATCTCCCAGCTCTTATGCGTTGGTTCTGGATGCCACCCTTGCAACGTATAGACGCGCCGCCCGCTTCTCCCGTGTGTTGATAGACGGTGGGAGCAGCATCAACATCTTGTACCGCGACACCCTGGGGAAGCTGAACGTTAAGACAAAGCAGCTCATGCCTACTCGGACAATGTTCCATGGCATCGTACCCGGCCTATCCTGCGCCCCCATTGGCAAGATCAAGATTGATGTACTTTTTGGGGACAAGGAGCATTTCTGCCGGGAAGCAATCTGGTTTGAAGTGGTGGACCTGGAGAGCCCTTACCATGCATTGCTTGGCCGACCTGCCTTGGCCAAATTCATGGCAGTTCCCCACTATGCATACCTCAAGATGAAGATACCAAGCACCAAAGGCGTCATCACCGTAGCCGGCGATTACAAGAAGTCCTCTGAGTGCGCAGCAGCCAGCAGCCGGCTGGCCGAGTCCCTTGTGATTGCCGAAGAAAAGAAGATGTTGGACCGAATCGCGGCCATAGCCGGCAAGCAGTCGGCCTTGTCCCCCGATCCCAAGGAGCATGATGCTCAAGGATCTTTCCAGCCGGCCAAGGAGACGAAGAAGATACCTCTTGACACCGAGCACCCAGAGAGGTTTGCCATCATCGGGGCAAACCTAAACAGAAATAGGAAGGCGAGCTCGCCGATTTCCTCCGTGAGAATCGGGACATCTTTGCATGGTCCCCCAAGGGCATGCCGGGCGTTCCGAAGGAATTCGCCGAGCACAAACTACACGTCCGAGAAGACGCAAAGCCAGTCAAACAACCCCTCCGCCGACTGTCGGAGGAGAAACACAGGATTGTGGGAGAGGAGATAGCCCGGCTTCTGGCAGCCGACTTCATTATGGAAGTTTTCTTTCCAGAGTGGCTCGCCAACCCGGTCCACGTGCTAAAGAAGAACAACAAGTGGCGCATGTATATAGCCTACACGAGCCTCAAGAAGGCCTACCCCAAAGATCCCTTTGCCCTGCCAAGGATTGACCAAGTGATAGACTCCACGGCCGGATGCGAGCTGTTGAGTTTCTTAGATGCTTACTCAGGGTATCACCAGATAAAGTTAGATCCGGCAGACCGCCTGAAGACCGCCTTCATCACGCCATTCGGAGCCTTCTGCTACCTGACTATGACATTCGGCTTAAGAAATGCCGGTGCCACTTTTCAGCGTTGCATGCAGAAGTGCCTCCTCAAGCAACTCGGTAGAAATGCCCACGTCTATGTAGTCGACATTGTGGTGAAGACGGAGAAGCACGGCACGTTGCTGGAAGACCTCAAGGAAACATTTGAGAACCTACGCCGGTTCCAAATCAAGCTTAACCCCGAGAAATGCGTGTTCGGAGTGCCAGCCGGCCAGCTCCTAGGCTTCCTGGTCTCCAAACGTGGCATCGAATGCAACCCAGTAAAGATCAAGGCCATTGAGAGAATGGCGATTCCCACCAAACTTCGAGACGTCCAGAAGTTTACCGGATGCTTGGCCTCCCTGAACCGCTTCATCAGCTGGCTCGGAGAGAAAGCTCTTCCTCTCTACCGCCTCATGAAGAAGACCAACCACTTCGAGTGGAATGACCAAGCCGATCAAGCTTTTCATGAGCTGAAGAAGATGCTGGCCACGCCGCCTGTCCTGGCGGCGCCGACTGAGAAAGAGCCCATGCTCCTCTATATTGCCGCAACCAGCCGGGTGGTTAGCACCGTCATCATAGTCCAACGCCCAGAAGAAGGCCGAGCCCAGCCGGTCCAGAGGCCGGTGTACTATCTGAGCGAGGTGCTATCTACCTCGAAGAAGAACTACCCGCACTACGAGAAGATGTGCTACGACGTGTACTTCGCTGCCAAGAAGCTGAAGCCCTACTTCCAAGAGCATCCCATCACGGTTGTATGCACCGCCCCGCTGGCCGAGATCATAGGCAGCCGGGATGTGTCCGGCCGGGTGGCAAAATGGGCCATCGAGCTGGCCCCTTACGCGATCTTCTACCAGCCTCGCACCACCATCAAATCCCAAGCATTGGCCGACTTCCTCGTCGACTGGGCCGAGACCCAGTACCTGCCGCCTGCTCCCGACTCCACTCATTGGCGCATGCACTTTGATGGGTCCAAGATGTGCACCGGCTTGGGAGCCGGCATCGTCCTCACCTCTCCCAAAGGCGACAAGCTCGGATACACGCTGCAAATCCACTTTCCTGCCTCCAACAATGTAGCCGAGTATGAGGCTCTCATACACGGGCTCCGGCTTGCCAAAGAGCTCGGCATTCGCCGGATCCTATGTTATCGCGACTCGGACTTGGTGGTCCAGCAATCATCCGGCGACTGGGACGCCAAGGACGCAAATATGGTAAGCTACCGCTTCCTCGTTCAGTAGATCAGTGGGTATTTTGAAGGATGCGAGTTCCTCCATGTACCGCGAGCCGAGAACGAGCCAGCTGATGCTCTGGTTTGAATAGGCTCCACCCGGGAAGCAATACCAACCGGCGTCTCTCTACAACGCCTCCTCAAGCCGTCTATCAAGCCGTCTCCAGAGTCCGATTCCATCTTCGTGCCGCCTGACCCCGACGCGGCCGGGTCCGGCTCGAAGAACCAAGCAGGTGGCCCGGGGACTTCGATAGTCGGCCAGGGGGTATCAGCAGGCGGCTCGGGGACTTCCGTAGTTATGCCCGACCCGGGGACTGCCTCACCCAGCTCGGGGACTGCGGTAGTCGGCCTGGAGACTACACCAACACAACAGACGGCGGCCGACTCCAGCATTTCACCGCCCAGCCTGCCCGCCCTGGTCGCAGTAGCCGTTTTGGCAATAGAAGAAGTCACAGCTCCGTCATGGGCTCAATCCATCCTCAACTTCCTAATAAACCAAGATCTACCGGCTGACGAAGTAGAGGCAAGACAAGTCCAACGCCGAGCCGGGGCATACACAATCGTCAACAGAGAGCTCGTCAAGCGCAGTGTCACTGGAGTCCTCCAGCGATGCGTCGAGCAAGAGAAGGGCATTGCAATCCTCAGAGACATCCACCAAGGAGAATGCGGCCACCATGCGGCCTCAAGATCACTCGTCGCCAAAGCCTTCCGCCATGGTTTCTTTTGGCCGACTGCTTTGGATGACGCCAAGCAGTTAGTTAAACATTGCAAAGGGTGCCAACTCTTCAGCTCCAAGCAACACATGCCGGCTTCAGCACTCAAGACCATTCCCCTCACTTGGCCCTTCGCCGTTTGGGGACTGGACATGGTGGGCCCATTCAAGACAGCGTGCGGCGGCATGACACATCTGCTTGTCGCCGTGGACAAATTCACCAAGTGGATTGAAGCAAAGCCGATCAAGAAGCTGAATGGGCCGACTGCCGTCACATTTATCGCAGATATAACAACTCGGTACGGTGTGCCACACAACATCATCACCGACAATGGCACAAATTTCGCCAAGGGATCCTTGGCACGTTTCTGCGCGACGCAAGGCATCCGGTTGGATCTAGCATCCGTCGCCCACCCGCAGTCAAATGGCCAGGTCGAGCGAGCCAACGGCCTCATCCTTTCCGGCATCAAGCCTCGACTGATCGTACCACTGGAGCGTTCAGCCGACTGTTGGCTCGATGAGCTACCGACTGTCCTCCGGAGTCTGCGCACCACACCAAACAAGTCAACCAGATTCACCCCTTTCTTCCTCGTGTATGGTGCCGAGGCGGTCATCCCAACTAACATCGAGTTCGACTCGCCTCGAGTAACCATGTACACGGAAGCGGAGGCCAAGGAAGCACGAGAAGACGACGTCGACCTGCTGGAAGAAAGCCGGCTGTTAGCCCTCAGCCGGTCCGCCATCTATCAGCAGGGCCTGCGCCGCTACCATAGCCGGAAGGTCAAGCCAAGAGTCTTCCAAGAGGGTGATCTTGTGCTCTGGCTGATCCAGCGAACAGCCAGTCAGCACAAGCTCTCGGCCCCTTGGGAGGGCCCCTTCGTCCTCAGCAGAGCCTTAGGCAACGACTCCTACTACCTGATCGACGCGCAGAAGCTGAAGGCACGAAAGAGAGACGACTCCGGCAAGGAGTCGGAACGACCATGGAACGCCAACCTCCTCCGAAGGTTCGCAGAATGCAGCTTGTGTGTGATACTATGGAGCCAGTCATCTACATCGAGTGGCTCAATGGAATGATGGAAGGTGGGTGGTTTCAGATCAATGAAATCCTGGATGGTCGCTGACTCTTTGCACCGATGTGCGGTGTTCTCCTCGATACGTGCCAACAAGCGGTTAGACTCACGCTTGTTCCTCTCCATCTCGATCATGAACTCTGCCAATGAAGGTTGGTCGAGAGGATCCTCATCCCTACCATCTCCATGGTTCCGGCTATGAGCAATAGAACTTCGGTTAACCAGCAACATTCTGAAGAATGAAACCAAGGAAGACAAGGATGGATTCAGCATCAACTATAGGTTGCAGAGGGTAGCACAAGAATTTAGTATCTCTCAAACTCTTAGAACAATTCCGGCAGCATAACGGCAGTAGAATGCTCAAAATGAAACATTCTGCAAAGACGGGTAGCACCAACCTCAACATCATCACTCAAGGTTCAAAAATATTACTAAACAAGCTACACCGGAGATACTCGAACTGGGATATGACTCTGCTCAACCAATCCTAAGAGACTATGGAGTAGTAACACGTGATCCTGATAGACATAAAAGAAAACCTAGTTCCTTAACCCCATAGGAAAGATAGGATGACTCAGATCAGAAGGGCATGAGATATAAGGAGTAAAAAGAGCCTTACGTTCCCTTCCACAATCAATTCCCTTACATAACTAAAGAATTTGTAGACTCATCTTTGACCAGGTTGGCTTGGAAATCCTATAAACAGTCAGGCTCTGATACCAAAGCTGTCGGGACCCCAATCCTAAGTCACACCGATCTAGCATGTAACACATCATATCACTTTGCGGCCTCACGCATGGTATTCCCACGGGTGCCACATTACCTGGCACGGGACCATTTGCGCCTTTTGGCTCACGTATATGATAGTGTCGCTAGCATCCATATGACAAAGAACCCGGGCCGACATGGCTAGTCGTGAACCCAAAGCGGTGCTAACCTATGGGGACAGGCATACATGAATCACATCGAGCATGTCGGTCAACACCATATGAATCCGGGCTGTAGCACTGGGCTAACAGGACTCCGGGGAACCCGGGCTGTAGCAGGCTAGGTAGGACTCCGGAAGTCACCGCATGACATTTCCCCGAAGGGACAGACACAGGAACAAAGTGAAACACATGCCGGCCAGTCAAGTGTCCTGAGCAGTAGTGCTGGGCTAGCAGGACTCCGGTGAACCGGGCTGTAGCGGACTACTATGGCTCAAGGAAGCACTAGACTACATTTCCCCATAAGAGAGGCTGCCAAGGATAAACAACCAGATTGTCGGATCCCACGCATAGCAATACACGTTACACGTACACATAACATGCAAGTATGTGTTGTACAACATGGCATCACAACATAACGCAAACTCATATAGATAAAGGCCCGAAAGAGCCACATAGCATTAAGTACAAGCAAGGGTCACATGACCCATCATTCGGAGCATACAAGCAACAAGCAGAAGCATTACATGTCTGAGTACAGACAACTACAAATGAAAAAGGCTGAGGAGCCCGACTATCTACAACATCCGATCAAGATCGTAGCTGAGGTACAAGCTACGTGTCGAAGTCCACGTAAACTAGTAAGACCGAAGTCTCCGCTGCAAAAACATAAATAAAGCAACATGAGTACAAAGGTACTCAGCAAGACTTACATCAGATCCTATCATACATGCACTTCTATCAAGAAGGTAATGTGGAGTTTAGTTGCAGCAAGCCAGCTTTGACTCAGTGGCTATCCTGTACTACGACTGCTGGTAACTCTTCTGAGGTGGCGCACACGAGTCCACTAATCACCACGTCAATACACTACTATGGATTTATTCCCGTCTTCCTACGAGAAGGCCATCCATAGCACTCACACTTGTCTTGAGCATTTTAGAGTATCCACTTCAAGTTGTCTATGTACCACGTAAGCATCCAAGAAGTCCGTAACCGAGGACACGGCTATTCGAATAGATCATGATAACCCTGCAGGGGTGTACTTCTTCACACACGCTCTCACCACTTATCACCATGTACATGTCATGTATCTCGGCAACCTTCAAGCGGAAGCCTGGCGAGGGTGTCGGCCACGACCTGACTAACCACACGAGACTCTAGTCCAGGTTTATCGCCTATTCGGGTTCCATCTGCAAGGAGATCCGGCCGGGGTGTCGCTCACGGCCCCAAACGATGTGTGCAGGGTTCCCAAGCCCGCCTCGCCAGATGGATCTACGCTTGGTACACCGTGCCACTTGTGCCTAGTCTGTCCCAAGCCCACCTGGCCGGGTGCCACTTGGTATACTACTAACACTACCTACAAACACCAGAAACTAATTGCAACTCCTGGACAAAGATCAAGTTGGTTAATAAGTCGAGAGAGCTTGGAGTGCCCGGAGCCCAATGTGTGGTAGTAGCTAGTCATTGGACAACATACACAGAACTCAATGCTTAAGGACGGTTCCAGTGAGACAACCCACCATGTACTCCTACATGGCCTCTCACCGCTACCTTTACCAAATCGTGTTCACACGCTTAACTCTCAGCACCAGAACATATCGTACCACTCCAATTCATTCCCGATGAATCAGACCTGACACAAGTCTAAGCAATAGCAGGCATGGCATGGCAAGAACACAACATGGCTCAATCAACTCCTACACATGCTAGTGGGTTTTAACTATTTACTGTGGCAATGACAGGTCATGCAGAGGAATGGGTTCAACTACCGCAGCGTAAAGTAGCAGTTGAATCGTTGTTGTCCTAATGCAATAATGAGAGCAGGAGTGAGAGAGTAGGATTGTATCGGAATGAACAAGGGGGTTTGCTTGCCTAGTAGATCAACAGGGGGGCACTGCTCCACTGATAGGTACTCTCGAACACTTTCCGGAGCAGGAATTATAGAGAAGGAACGGTGTCAGAAATCAAACACAAGCATATGCAACACTATGATGCATGAACATGGCATGAGTATGTGATGTTTTTTGAGCTAATGCAACTAGCATTCATTTGGTTAAAGTCCATTTGAACTAAAGATTCAAATGCAACTCCAAAATAAGCTCTTAAATATGCCATAAGTGTGTTTTCATATATACAGCATGTATAGATGGTTTGTCATGCATGAAAATGGTACAGATGGATAGATTGAATTTTTCTGATAATTTTTCATATATAAATTATTTCAATCTGAGCTACGGTTGAATTTCTATGAATTTTTGAAGTTTTGAATATATTCTGGAATTTCTGAATTATTCTAAATCCAGAAAAGGATTAATTGTGTCAGCACTGCGTCATGCTTGCGTCAGCAAGTCAACAGCGCTGACTGGTCAAACCTGACGACCGGGTCCCACATGCCATTGGCTCATTGTTTACTGGGAGTTAATCCCGTGTTGACTGGGATTTGACCTGTTGCGGGGTCCGCCTGTCAGTGTCTGTTAGAAAGGGGTTAGTGGTGATTAGCGCCTAACTAAACGTCCACGTCAGCCCACCGGAGTTTGGCCGGCGACGACCTCAACCGCGGCGGAAACTCACCGGAAAATAGCTACGGGGCTCGGTTTTGCGCGTGGTTTGCGTCTACGGGTAGCTGAAGGTCTCGTGCATCTAGAGGAGGCAACGGCTCGCGCCGGAGTGGACTAAATCGACGGCGGCGGCAGCTTTTGCGGCGGCCAGAGTTCGGCTTCGACCGGAATCGCGGCTGCAGCATGCAAAAGACAAGGGGGAGAGGGGGATTCGAGGTGGGAGCTCACGGCGGAGTTGCTGAGCAGGCCAGTGGGCTCGGGGAGGCGCTGAAGACGGCGAATCGGAGTCGGCGGTCGGCGGCGTCCGAGGAGGAATGATGGCGACGGCGGCTCCATAGGGCGTCCGGCGTCTTGTGGCTTGACGGAGAGGAAGAGGGAGATGCGGCGAAGCTCTCGGGCTTGTCGGAGAGGCGAGGGGGAGGCGGTGGCTGCGGCTATGGCGAACGGCGGTGATGGCAGCGCTCGGGCGCGGTGAGAGAGAGCGAGGGAGAGGAGAGGAATGGGCACGGGAGAGTGAGAGGGGAACGGGGCGGCGCGTGGCATCGTCCAGGGAGGCCAGAGCGACGAGGAGGGGAAGCAGGAGGTGGCGGGGAGACGTGGCAACGGCGTGCGTCGTGCCCGGCTTCTCCTCTGCCTACTGGCAAGAGGTAGAAGACAGGGCTGCCCCTGGTGGGTTGGGCCGCCAGGTGGGCTGGCCAGCTAGGCCGCCAGGTAAGTCAGGTAAAAGTTTTCTTATTTCCTGTTTTCTTTTCTATTTTCTGACCTTTGTTTTGATTTAATAAAAATACAAAATCAAGTTATTTTCTTCTGAATCTTTTTGCAGGGGCCTAAAGGATTATTCCAAAGCCCCTCATCAAAATTCGGAATTATTGGACAATATTATATATATATATATAAATATTTATCCAATGCAAATAATTACTGGATTAATTCTAAATGGCCAAAATAAATATTTATGAGCCCCTAAAAATATTGGTTTGAATTTTACCTCTGCCCAATATTTTCAGAGAGAGACATGAACATTTTCTTGGACCTTTTTGGAGAAATTTTTATCTGGGTCATTTCCAGAAATGATTCTGAGGGTTTTACAAATCCCCATTTCAAATTTAAATGGAATTTAAACATGATGCACACATGAGTAGCTAGCCTAGGTCATACCAGGACTAGGGATGTGACACTGGACCGCATCTTTACCGATGATCGAAGGAGCCATCAAGCCTTACGGTGATGGCACAGTGGAACTCCCAATGAAAGCACCAATGTCGGTGTCAAAACCGGCGGATCTCGGGTAGGGGGTCCCGAACTGTGCGTCTAAGGCGGATGGTAACAGGAGGCGGGGGACACGATGTTTACCCAGGTTCGGGCCCTCTCGATGGAGGTAATACCCTACGTCCTGCTTGATTGATCTTGATGATATGAGTATTACAAGAGTCGATCTACCACGAGATCGTAGAGGCTAAACCCTAGAAGCTAGCCTATGGTATGATTGTTGTTCTACGGACTAAACCCTCTGGTTTATATAGACACCGGAGGGGCTAGGGTTTCACAGAGTCGGTTACAAGGGAGGAGATATACATATCTGTATTGCCAGGCTTGCCTTCCACGCCAAGGAAAGTCCCATCCGGACACGGGACGAAGTCTTCAATCTTGTATCTTCATAGTCCAACATTCCGGCCAAAGGATATAGTCCGGTTGTCCGGGGACCCCCTAATCCAGGACTCCCTCAGCACCCCAAGGTAATATTCAAGGACAACCAAGATCCTAAGCTTGGGGATGCCCTGGAAGGCATCCCCTCTTTCGTCTTCGTTCATCGGTAACCTTACTTGGAGCTATATTTTTATTCACCACATGATATGTGTTTTGCTTGGAGCGTCATTTTATTTCATTTTGTTTTGCTTGCTGTTTGAATAATATCCTAAGATCTAAAATTCTTACATGTTAGAGAGTCTTCACATAGTTACATAATTATTCAACTACTCATTGATCTTCACTTATATCTTTCGGAGTAGTTTGTCGTTTGCTCTAGTGCTTCACTTATATAATTTTGAGAGTCTTTTAGAACATCATGGTAATTTGCTTTGGTTATAAAATTAGTCCTAATATGATGGGCATCCAAGAGGGATATAATAAAAACTTTCATATAGAGTGCATTATGAGAAGTTTGATACTTAATAATTGTTTTGAGATATAAAGATGGTGATATTAGAGTCGTGCTAGTTGAGTAGTTGTGAAATTGAGAAATACTTGTGTTGAAGTTTGCAAGTCTCGTAGCATGCATGTATGGTAACCGTTGTGTGACAAATTTGAAGCATGAGGTATTTTTTTGATTGCCCTCCTTATGAGTGGCGGTCGGGGACGAGTGATGGTCTTTTCCTACCAATCTATCCCCCTAGGAGCATGCGCGTAGTGCTTGGTTTTTATGACTTGTAGACTTTTGCAATAAGTATGTGAGTTCTTCATGACTAATGTTGAGTCCATGGATTATACGCACTCTCACCCTTCCACCATTGCTAGCCTCTCTTGTGCTGTGCAACTTTCGCTGGTACTATGGTCTACAATGGAGCTGATGTGAGTATCGGTACTCTATCAGAGAAAGAAGGAATGCAAGTGCATTGGATTATAGAAACAACTGACTAATTTAAAGCTCAAATGCAAAGGAATTATGATTTCCAAAGCAAGGGATCAGAAGCCAACGGTATGATTAAGGATGCTTAAGGTGAATAGGCTTAGGGGTACTATCGATGGCAAATTGATTGGTCGAGATCCAGCTCATGTTTAAATGACGTCTGAGCCGGAAGAATGAATTCTAGGATCTGAATGGGGATTGCGAGCATTCGCAACATATTGAATCAATGGAATCAAAATGGTAGTGACTACAAATGCCAATACGATTACTATACTTATGGGACTAACCATAATGTAAGCAAGCAAGAATTTCAAGAGCAATAAGCTACTAAGAATTTTCGGAAGATCGAATAGTATTATGAAGAATTTTGTGAAACACATTATCAACTAGGAATGAACAAATCCTCGACCAGTGTCACGAATTATTTGTAGGGGTATTCATGCCAAAAATATCTGTAAGGTAGTGGCACAAAGTATTCTCGGAACAATAGAGAGAATTTCGGGGTATCTTGTAATAACAAGATCAACTGGGAATAGAAGTAAGAACGACAGGTGCATGTATTTATCCATAGGGATATTTCGGTGGTAAGAAATTGCAAAAGCAATGGGCACATAGTCTCGAGAGAACTTCAGAGAGTCTCTTCGGAATGTTCTGGTGCAAAAATTGATCATCTGGAGTGAGGGGCTCTCCAGGAGAAAGTATTTTCAAGAACCAAAAGTTAGTTTTTTTTGCAAAATCATTTAACCCGAATATAAGAGAGATCAGAGTCCCAGAGTATAGACGAGGAATAAAAGATCCTAATACCACCCAATGGCGATGTGGGCTCGTAAGCCACACAACCATGTTAGTAAAAGTTTTGCAATGACTAGACTCAACTTCGGCCAAGGAGTTGGAAGGGGGCTACCTACAGGCAGTCGGCTCTGATACCAACTTGTGACACCCTCGATTCAATCGTACACTAATCATACACGCAAATGTGTATGATCAAGATCAAGGACTCACGGGAAGATATCACAACACAACTCTAGACACAAATTAAAATAATACAAGCTTTATATTACAAGCCAGGGGCCTCGAGGGCTCGAATACATAAGCTCGAATGCACAAGAGTCAGCGGAAGCAACATTATCTGAGTACAGACATAAGTTAAACAAGTCTACCTTAAGAAGGCTAGCACAAAAGCAACAACGATCGAAAAGGCAAGGCCTCCTGCCTGGGAGCCTCCTGACTACTCCAGGTCGTCAGCGGCAATAACGTAGTAGTAGGCACCCTCGGGGTAATAGTAGTCATCAATGGTGTCGTCTGTCTCCTGGGATCCGTCATCTGGTCGCAATAATCGGGTATGGGGGAAAAAGAGGTAGCAAAGCAACTGTGAGTACTCATCCAAAGTGTTGGCGTTCTGGGAACGAGGGTCCCCAGACTTGCCTGCCTGCGGCCTACGGCATGGCTCAAGTGGGGGCCCAGCGCGACCCATCTTCATCAGCTCAAGCTCAAGACCCTCGCGAGGGACCAAGCCTCGCGGGGCGGACGACAGGAAGCTTCCTCAGAGGCAGCCTCGTCGGGCAGGCTTGCGAGGATGAGGAGAGATCAAGGCAGGGGTACCTCACGAGGAGCCCGTGACGCAAGCCATGACGATCGAGACCAGTAGGGTGCCAGGCGGGCGCCGGCCTGCGCAGTGTCCTTGTTTCCCCATTGGTGCAAAGGGGGCAAGCACAGGCCAAGGCACCGGGCAAAGGTTGCCATTCTGGTGCAACGAGACCAAGACCAGCAGAGCGGCAGGACGGCGGTCACCGTGGAGCCCAAGACGGCATCATCACCAGTACTTTTGGCAGCCAAAGACCACCTTTGGCCAGGATAACTTGTACTATATGTTCCCCTTCAAAATGGCCAATTGTTGGCGCCCTTCCCGCTCATTATTTGGGGAGAGGCCCAGGGCCTCTATAAATAGAGCTAGCCACCACAAAGTAGAGAGACCCAGAGAGATCAACACACCCAGAGGGCTAGAGATCTGATAGAACCCTAGCAGAGAGAGAGATGGGCGACTCAACTCACCGAAGCAGTTCATCGCACCAGCTCAAGAACACCTCTCACGAGGCTATTCTTCCCTTGTACTGTTCATCATCAGCCCCTGAGGCAATCCACCACACCAAACACTGGAGTAGGGTATTACACCACAACGGTGGCCCAAACCAGTATAAACCTTGTGTCCCTTGTGTTGTTCATTGTTTCCAGTTTAGATCACGCGAGGAGATTGGACGTACATCGGTAGGGGAGAGATCTCTACACGCACCCCAGTGTTCGAACCTCAAGGGTCTGCCGGAACCCAAAATCCGACATTTGACGCGCCAGGTAGGGGCGCGCCGGAATATTTCTTCCGCTGTTGGCGTACGATCCTCCGTCGTGTCCATGGCTGACGGTCGTCGGGCTCGCGCCGAGCGCTGGACTGCTCTCGCCACCCGTGTCATTCAGATGGCGCCCGTCGGCAGACGTCCTCGTCGTTCCCCATCGCCTGCCGCCAACGCCGCCACCGGCCCGGCGGGGAACGAGCAGCAGGCCTCCTCCCAGCATCCTTCGGTGCGGCGGGAGGGCCGCACCGCCACACCATCGCTGACTCCAGCCGCTTCGTCGTCCCACGCCCGTCGCGCCCCCACGGACACGCACGCCGCGCTGCTCATGGCAAGAGAGCTCTTGCACTACCGCCCCGTCGACGACCTCTACGAGGACTGGCTCGGCCGCATCACCAAGCTCGTCAGCGCCGCAGGGGGCTCCCCCTTGCCGTCCCTCTCGCTACCTCGCCCTCCATTCCACGCAGGAGGAGGGGATCAGGAGGCGCTTCCACCACCTCCTCCCCAAGAAGGCGCCCTGGCTCCAAGGCGCGCAGCCCCAGGGTGAGACCCTCTGCGTCCGGCGCCTGCGCAGCAAGAAAGGAGCTGCCAAGAGATCCCTCGTCCCCAAGAAGGTGCTCACGCGCTCCCAGCGCCGGCGCGCCAAGATCACGTCCCTGCGCCTCCACGCCAAGACCCCGCGCTGCTCCAGGCGGCAGCGTGCGGTAATCCCCAGGAACAAGCCCAGCACCAGCAAAAGGCACCGGTGGCCACGACAGGCTGCCGCGCCCTCACCCCCGAGCTACGTGGTGTCCCATGGCTAGGCAAATTCAAGCCTGACCTGCCCCCTCGCTACAATGGCACGACGGACCCCACGGAGTTCCTACAGCTCTACGAGCTATGCATCGAAGCCGCCAACGGAGACAAAAGGATCATGGCGAACTGGTTTCCCATGGCGCTCAAGGACGGGGCCCGCACCTGGCTCCTGAACCTAGCTCCTGGTACAATCTCCTCCTGGGACGAGATGCGCACTCGCTTCATCGCCAACTTCCAGGGCCCTCGCGACTGGCCCCCGGCCGTGAGCGATCTGTGCCGCATCAAGCAGCAGCAAGGGGAAACCCTGCAGAAATACATCCAGCGCTTCAACAACGCTCGCCTCAAGATCCCCAAGGTGACTGAAGAAGCCATCATCTCGGCCTTCTCCAATGGCGTACGCGACATCAAGATGAAGTAGGAGCTAGCAATTCATGAAGACCTGTGCACATCCCTGGAGCTGTTCAACTTGGCGACCAAGTGCGCCAGGGCTGAGGAAGGGCGCCTTTCCCTCCTCGAACTCCCGGCTGCCAACCCAGAAGAGAAGAAGCCCAAGGCCAAGGACGTGAAGCGCAAGGGGGCTGCCATGCTTGCAGCGGAACCAGACACCAAGTGAGGCAGGGATCAGCCTGAGTCATCCAAGGGCAGCTGGTACTGTGTGTACCACGACCTCCACACCCACAACACCAATGAATGTCAAGAGCTCAGGGCCGTGAGATATGGACGTGTCGACCGACGCCCCGAGCGTAACGACAGGGGCTATGTCCGAGGAGGAAGAGGTGGCGGACGATGGGAAGACCGTGGCCCTCGGCAAGGGTGGTGTGACCGACCTCGCGAGGATCACTGGCAGGACCAGCCTCGCGAGGGAAGCTAAAGAGATCAGCCTTGTGAGGATCGCCCGTACGGCAACGCTGGCCTTCCTCCTCTGCCGCCACCGCCAAGGAGGAACGAAGACCAACATCAAGACGAGGGGGCTGGGGGCTTCCAGGAGCCGCGCGCAATCGCTTGCATCTTGGGTGGCACGCAGGCCCCAGCCTCAAAACGCATTTTCAAGCAGTTTGCTCACGAGGTGAATGCAGTCCTCCCCAAGCTTCAGTCCACGCGCCCTCTCAAGCGGTCTGCGTGCGCTATCACGTTCAGCTCAGCGGATCAGCTAAAGTGCGCGGCAACGGCCGGAGTCCTCCCGATGCTTTGCTCCCCAGTCATCAGCAATGTACAGGTCACCAGGACCCTCATTGACGGCGCAGCAGGACTCAATGTCCTGTCCGTCGAGACGTTCGACAATCTCCAAGTGTCGTACGATCAGCTTCAGCCAACCAAGCCATTCTCAGGAGTCACTGATGGTTCCACTGTTCTGATAGGGCAGGTTCGCCTTCCAGTCACCTTCGGGCAGCGCAACAACTACCGCACGGAGCTCATCGACTTCGACGTCGCCCACATCCGTCTGCCATACAACGCCATTCTCGGGTACCTAGCCCTGGCCAAGTTCATGGCAGTGACTCACCATGGGTACAATGTCCTCAAGATGCCAGGAAGCGGTGGAGTCATCACTGTACCCTGTGAAGAAAGGGACGCAGTGTGTTCACTTGAGCGTGCGTTCCAAGCCGCAGCAATCGAAGGCCCGGGCCATAGGAACGGAAGGCTTCCCGAGGCGACCCTTAAGAAGAAGAAGGTTTCGCCTGACACAAGCCATAAGGAGGCAGGCGCCGCCGGAGGTGTTGCGTCAGGATCTGCGCCCGATCAAGGAGCGCCACCCTCTCTCATAGGAAGGCGTGCCCGGCGCCCTCCTCAGGCAGGGCTCGGGGGCTCTTTCCTGGAGATCCACCGACCTTGCCGAGGTCGCGAGGGAGGCGCTCGGGCACCACTTGGAGGGGTGCTTCCAGGCACGTTTCCCTCATGAAGGTACAAGGCAAGGAAGACCAAACCCTCAGGACTTCATCCCAAGCAACACCCAGGAGTTACAGGAGTCGACAGTCATGCCCGGCAGCCGCCGCTTACCCATCGTAGCCCCACGTCAAGCAAGGATGGTGGGTTGCGCGTCTGCATCGACGTGCCAGAGCTCAACTGAGCCGCGTCTCAGGAGTACCTCTGGCCTTCACGCATGGGGCGTTGCGAGGGTCCACCTCACAGCTACGTTCGCATGCCTTTTGGCCTGCCGAACGCGGTCGCCGCTCATCAGCACCTGCCGAGGAGCATTCTGGAGGCTCAGGAGGTCAGGCATCGTGCAGTCCTGGCGGAGATGGAGATGGCCCTCGGGAACCCACCTGTGCCCCCGGAGCCTCCCGAGGCTCCTGGGCCTGGGGGCTCGTGAGGATCCACGTCTTCATCGCACATCACCCGCTTCTTCAGGATCACTTCATATTCAACGGCACCAGGTGACATCTTTCTAAGTCCCGTTTTTAGCTGGGAGCGCCCACAGGGCCGCATCATTCCCAGGCCACATGGGTCCGTCCCTGCCGCATGTATCTGTTTTGCTTATGCTCTTTACTTACCTTGTTGGGGGCGCCCCTCGGGCTGCATCATCCCCGAGCTGCTCGGGCCTGGCCCAGCGGCGTTTGCACGTTAAAATGGGGGTACCTGAGCATCGTGACTCATGCGCTCCTACTAGCTCTCCAGCCCTCACCCCCTGGCCTTGACCCACGGCATCGCGGCCTATCATACCAGCGGCGACTGAGCTAGCTCGAGGGCCGGGACCTGAGGATGTAGAGCATTTGCATTCTAACCACCCTGCAGGAACACACCATTCATAAAGGCCCAGAGCCAGGTGCAACCCGCCTCGAGGTAGGGCCTCGTGAGTCCCGCGCTGGCTCACGAGTGCCCAGATACACCTCTCCTAGCCCTACCGTGCCGGCCACGTGTCAGGGCGGGGCTGTACATGCCCCGCGGGCTCCTCCCGGAGGGGAGCCCCCTCCCACGTACTAGTGGAAGCACCATGCTCCATGCTGGCTGATGACACTACCGAGGAGCGGCTATGCCCGTACACATACGGAAGCGCTATGCTCCGTGCTGGTGATAAACAACTGAGGGCGGCCTACGGCCGTACCAACCTCAGGGAGCCCAGAGCTCAGTGTCCGGCACCATCGCAACGCCTCCCCTCGGGAGCGCCGCGCGAGGGGGTTGGACACGGGGGCTATGCCCTGGTCTTGCCCGAGCGCACGCCACCTAGCCAGGTCCCTCGGACCTGGTCGTCACGCGCCCCTCCTCGAGCGGAGCCAAGGTACGGAAACCCGTTTGAACGTCAAGGGGGACTCCTGAGCATCGCGACTCAGGAGCCCAACTTGCCCCGTAGCCCCTCACTCCTTAGTCCCGTCCTGGTTTCCGGTCGGGGCTAACGCTGGGTAAGGTATGCGCGGGGCCGGGCCCTGCCGACGCAGAACGATCAATCCACTCCTTGTTCCCCCCTTTCCTACTTGCTGCTTGTGCGTCAAGGGGGACTCCTGAGCATCGCAACTCAGGATCCTAACTTGCCACGTAGCCCCTCAATCCTTAGTCCCATCCTGGTTTCCGGTCGGGCTAACGCTGGGTGAGGTATGCGTAGGGCCGGGCCCTGCCGACGTAGAGCACGAGCAAGTAGGGGAGAAAAATGCAAATTTCAGGAAATTCAAAGCAAATATTACAAGCCATAGATTGTTTCACGACGCCAAACACAAGTTTAAACGCCTCCGCGAGGCATGGTGCATGTTGCAGGAATAAAAGCAGGACAGAAGCCGCGAAGGGATCACTCTCTAGTGGCGCCGCCTCCTGGGGCCGCGGAGCTGGCAGCACCGCACCCGGGAAAGATGCTAAAGGCGCGGAACCTCCCCAGCAAAGCTTCGACTCGACCTTTCACAGCCTCAGCGGCAGCAGCGGCAAGGTCGCGGCTCATGGGCTCCAGCAGGCTATCGAGGTCGACGTTGGGGTCGTGCAGGTAGACGTGGCTGAGGACATGCGTCAGTGCCGCCGAAGACAAGGTGCGCGCCTCGGCCTCGGCCGTGGGGCCAAGGCCGTCTACAACATCTTCAAGTGCACGGATCAAGAAGGGAAGCAGCTTGGCGGGGCCGTCCTCCACGCCGGCCAACGGCTCCTCCAAGCCGCTCTCGTAAAGCATATTCAGCGCGGCAGGAGCCCTCTTCTCCATCTTCGCGAAGGCCACCCGATCCTCTGCCAGGACCTTAGCCTTAGCGTCCAGCTCGGTCCTCTCCGCCTGCAGCGACCGCTCCAGCGTCTCCAATCGGCCATGACGGTCATCAAGCTCGACGTCCCGGTCCTTGACGGCAGCCTCCCGAGCCTTCATCTCCTTCTCTTTCTCCTGGCGGTCGTGGACCTCCTTGGCGAGCTCGTCGCGCAGGCCTTGCTGCTCGACCTCCAGCTCCTTGCAGCGAGCCTTGGCAGCCTCAGCGTCGCCCAGGGCAGCATCGCGAGCGGCCTTGGCTTGGTTGGCGGCTTGCTTCTCCCCATCGGAGGCCGCCACGGCCTGGCTCGGCGCTGCTCAGACGGAGGCAGCGGAACAGGCCCAGCCAGAAGCTAGCTCTAGGCGCCCGACCACCAGGCTAGGGTCCGTGCTCAGAAGATCCTCCCGCAGCTGGCTCAGCTCGCTGGCGACCTGGTCGAAGATGACGGCAGAGGGGACAGAAGGAGCGGGAACTGGGGGAGAGGGCGAAGAGGATGGCAGCGTGATCACGATTTGGTAGGAAGGAACCCCCTGGGCCTTGGCTGCCCCGGCTGCAGCATCGAGCACAGTTGACTCCAGGGTCAGCGGGGCCATGGGGGCTGACTCCTCGCTGAAGCGTCCCAGTCAGCCTCGCGAGGACGACCGGGCAGGGGAAGCGTGAGCTGCGCTGTCTTTCCCCTTAGTGGGCGAAGGCGCCATCTCGGCAGGTGGACTCGCCCCAAGCAGGGCCGCAGAAGCCCCTTTCAACCTCTTCACCGCAGGCGCCGGTCTAACAAAAGAATATGGACGTCAAGCCTCGGCGGCAGAAACCAAGCAAAGCAGTAATCAAGCACTTACTGGTTGTCGCTCGCGGACCCAAGCAACCTCCGGCCGAACTTGAAGCCCGAGAGCCTGTAGCTGGGATCAGCCTCGGGAGGCCCGGAAGCAGAAGCCATGTCGGGAAGGTTGGGGCTGGCCTCAGACCGCCCAGGGATTAGAGCGGACCCTGGGGGAACCAGCCCCGACCTGCCCTTCCTTGTGACCAAGGGAGAGTCCTCCCCTCCTCGCTTGGCGCTGGCATCGTCGTCATCCGGCATGGAGCGGAGGGCCCGAGACCTGAGCCGAGGGAAGGACTCCCCCGACTCCTCGCCAGTCGCCTCAAAGTCAGACTCTTCTTCCTCCGCCTCTTCTTCCTCCAAACTCCCGCTGGAGCTGCCGGAGGACACGTTCACCATCGCCAGCGCCGCAAGACCCTCGGGAGCTTCCGCGGGCACCAGCCTATCGCCATTAAAGGTGGGCATGGCGTTCACCACCTGCTCCCAGTCGTCACGAAGGAACAGGGGGACGGGGGCGCCCAGCGGCTTCGCCACGTCTCCCCCAACCAAGGAATGGAGGGCCGCAACTAGATTCTCATCGGTCAGGGCCTCAGAGCTTAAACGCAAGGCGGCGTCCACTTCCCCAAGCCTCCACAACGGGAGCGAGTGCTCCTGGAGTGGAGCCACCCGGTGCTCCAAGAACTCCCTCAGGAGCGTGGCTCCAGTCAGCTTCGCCGTCCCCAAGTTGCTCGGCCTCAGGTCCGCGTTCATCCTCTTCAGCAACCGCCCTTGCACGGGGGTCGGCGAGCTCCATGCGGGACCACACGTCGACAGCCTTGGATTGCCCCATAGGCAACACCAGACGGGGGTGGAGGCGCCCGACGTCCACCATGACCCACTTGCTCTGGAAGCCTTCGATTCTCTTCCCAGGCTTCGAGATAGCATTGGAATTGGAGTACGCGATGAAGCTCGCACATGCGGAGACATGGCCACCAGAAACCCGGAGGGAAAAATAGTGGCGCAACAAAGCCACCGAGGGCTTTACCCCGACATAAGCCTAACAGTAGTAAGAAAAAATCGCCAGGAGGAGAACAGAGTTGGGGTGGACATGCAGAGCCTGCAAGTTGTACTGGCGGAGAACAGCAAAGAAGAACTCGGAGAAAGGAGGCACCAGACCGGAGACGATGGCACTCGCAAAAAGCAGATAGAAGGTGCTCCCCCTGCTTTCAGGCTGGTCGGAGCCGGCCTTGAGCACAGTCGCCCCCTTGCTGCCCTGCGCCACCGTCATCAGGCGCGTGAGGGCGAGGTTCTTCTCTGGCAAGTTCGGGGAATCCAGGGCTAGCGAGTACCAGGCCTCGGTCGGGGACTTGTGAGGCGCCATGGCGTGCCGGGCGAGAAGGATTGAGACAGATCTGGAGTATTTCGGAAGCAAGAAGGAGGAAAGCGAGAAAGGGGATCTGGGGCGAGGCGAACAAGAACAAAGCAAGTAAGCCTGGCCCGGGCACCTCTTTTGTCAGATGGACAGTTGCCGAAGCGTCGTGGGAAGCGCAGACGCCCACGTCCAATCAATCGCCACGCGGCGCCCAAGGCCGTAGGCTGTTAGGGCCCGCGGCGCTTCGTGCTTTCCCCGTCGCTTCCCTGCTAGGCCAAGCCCGTGCGCGCCTTGGGCCCGGGGGCTACTATCGGCGTTCTGGGAATGGGGGTCCCCAGACTTGCCTGCCCGCGGCATGCGGCGTGGCTCAACTGGGGGCCCAGCGCGACCCATCTTCATCAGCTCAAGCTCAAGACCCTCGCGAGGGGCCAATCCTCGCGGGGCGGACGACAGGAAGCTTCCTCAGAGGTAGCCTCGTCGGGCAGGCTCGTGAGGAGGCGGAGAGATCAAGGCAGGGGTACCTCATGAGGAGCCCGTGACGCAAGCCATGATGATCGAGACCAGGCGGGCGCCGGCCTGTGCAGTGTCCTTGTTTCCCCTTTGGTGCAAAGGGGGCAAGCACAGGCCAAGGCACCGGGCAAAGGTTGCCATTCCGGTGCAACGAGACCAAGACCAGCAGAGCGGCAGGATGGAGGTCACCGTGGAGCCCAAGACGGCATCATCACCAGTACTTTTGGCAGCCGAAGACCAACTTTGGTCAGGATAACTTGTACTATATGTTCCCCTTCAAAATGGCCAATTGTTGGCGCCCTTCCCGCTCATTATTTGGGGAGAGGCCCAGGGCCTCTATAAATAGAGCTAGCCACCACAAAGTAGAGAGACCCCGGAGAGATCAACACACCCAGAGGGCTAGAGATCTGATAGAACCCTAGCAGAGAGAGAGAGAGAGGCGACTGAACTCACCCAAGCAGTTCATCGCACCAGCTCAAGAACACCTCTCGCGAGGCTGTTCTTCCCTTGTACTGTTCATCATCAGCCCCTGAGGCAATCCACCACACCACACACTCGAGTAGGTATTACACCACAACGGTGGCCTGAACCAGTATAAACCTTGTGTCCCTTGTGTTGTTCGTTATTTCCAGTTTAGATCACGCGAGGAAATTGGACGTAGATCGGTAGGGGAGAGATCTCCGCGCGCACCCCAGTGTTCGAACCTCAAGGGTCTGCCGGAACCCGAAATCTGACACAAAGTACTCGCAAGACTTACATCAGACCTAAACTAAGTATGCATCTGTATCCAAGGAAATGGGTTGTATCTGTGGACTAAACTGCAGAATGCCAGAAGAGAAGGGGAAAGCCTAGCCTATCAAAGACTAGCATTTTCAAGCACCTCAAGCATCTTGCAGCATACAGAAGAGTGTAGATCAACATAATGTAAAGTAGTAGTAGTAGTGTTATCAACCTCGGATAGAGATCCTTTCTCGACTCCCTGCGAGAAAGCAATCCCAGAGCCATACTATCCAGTTATCACCTCAAGTATCTAGTTCTAGTTGTATCGATCGGGATACAACTCCAAGTGTCCGTTACCGTAGGACAGGCTATCGATAGATGTTTTCTTCCCTGCTCGTATATATATAATGTTATGTTAGAAGGAGCAATTAATATCAAAGAATAAACCAGAGAGGCACATTTTATATATATATAATTAAGAAATTAGCGAGTTATTGCTCAAAATAAAAATGAGCGTGTTATTATTAAATTGGTCCTTAAAATCTTCGCAAGCTTTTGTACACAATCACCAGGATTTTCCTTGCCTGTGAGTCAAAAACAACCAGGATTTTCCTTGCCAACTTCCATTAAACATTTACTTTTATAAGTTAATAACATGTGGAATGTTTTTATAATGTATATATAATTCTCTATAAAATATACGATAATAGTAATAATATAAATATATATATAATGTGGTTAGAAGGGAAAACATAAATTGGACACGGCATTGCTTTTATAAGAGACCTGCGTTTTATACCTCACAGTAGGCATACTAACAAGTTCACACACAAATACAACAGAAAAGGTAAACATTCATATCAAACTCAGGTTCACAGGACACATTCATATTCATAGCCAACATTCACTATCAGCAACTCAAAAGATTCATATATACACAAGCTCGGCATATCTATGCATCCAAATGATTGATAGATCACGCGACAATATTCATACATACAAAAAGATTCAGATATACACATGTTCAGTATGTTTATGCATCCAAATGATTGATATCACAGCCAATATGATCCATGGACGAACTTTAATTACCTAGGGTACAGACTGGTAAATGGTGTTCAATCCGAGGTACTTCTTGCTAAAATTAGTTCTTGTACGAGTAAACTTTCGAGTACATAAGAGGCACCACAGATAATCTGAACTTTGCTTGTAGGTTTATCCTCAAATAGTGGCCTCGTGCCGAGGGAGGTTTGAGCAACTTGGCCACTACTTTCATCCAACTAGTTTACTGGCTCATCTTGGTCTTGTATCTCGCCAAAATTCTACATTGCAGACGAGAAAGGAGGCGGATGAGAAAATGAACCACCCAAATTTTTTATGCAGTTCAACTGAAATGGAGCATCCTTGGCATGCAGACTGATTAAGTGCCAGATGAATATATGCGTCAACCAACTTGTCTGGAATCTTTAGACTCCATGCCATATAGTTCGCTACCATATGTGCCGATAACCAAAAGGCACAAGTTGGGACCAAAGACTGGACTGCATTTTTCTGGGCTGTGCACCAAGCAATATTTTTGGCGTTCACTCTCCTAATACTTGGAGTTTGACAATTGGTTGACGCCGGTTGATACTCGAATGAATATATGCACTTCTTGTCAACATTGATGCTTGTCTGAGTGAACTTTGGAGTACATAGCAGCAGCATAAGTACCTGTCCATCTGATCATTTTGTGCAGTTCTACTGAAATCACCCGATGTAATGATTTACCTTCGAGTTCAGGCTCCAAATTACTCCTTTATGAAATCAGCAAACAGTAGCACAATACCAAATTACCAATACATATGAGAGGCACAATAATCAGGATAAATACCAGTACCAACCTGTGTGAGGTAGCATATCGAATTACTATTTCCTTTAACTGGAAGCCGAGATAAGCCAAGCGACTGACAGCAAAGGAAGAAAGCAAGCGGGGATTAGCGACTGACAGGAAAGGATGGAAGCTGTCGAGGCAATGAAGCACCCAAAGTTTTTGTGCAATTCCACCCTAATCGAGCATCCCTATTGGCACATATATTGAGAGAGTGAGATTACCGTACTAGTGGGACTAGTTGATGAAACATACACTAACAAATAGAAGCACCCTCATTATCTTAATGGGTAAAGTTAGCAACATAGTAGTCTTGCTTAAAGAGAGGTATTAGTTTATTTAATCAGTGCCAATTAGCTCAACTCAACACTGAAAGCATTGCCATTTATCATAGGTTGCAAAACTTTAATGTGCAAAGATAAAGGAGTTTCTCATGATAGTAGCACGATACAAATAGAGATGACAGAAAACTAAT
The DNA here is from genome assembly GCF_018294505.1 of Triticum aestivum. Taxonomy (NCBI): domain Eukaryota; kingdom Viridiplantae; phylum Streptophyta; class Magnoliopsida; order Poales; family Poaceae; genus Triticum; species Triticum aestivum. The sequence goes on along the minus strand of NC_057812.1, from coordinate 75,141,960 downwards.
ATGGATGAAGGCCTTAGGCCCGTACCAACCTGAGAAAAAAGCTTATTCATGTAGTCCCATAAGAGATGATAAAGCACTCACTGGAATCACACAATAGTATATATTTTTGTGCACTTCAAATGTATGGTTGAAATCACTCTTGTTTACCAGTGCTGAGATTATATCGAAAGATTATCAAGAACTTCCAGCAGAGTTAAAGCACTGGCTGGGATACAGTTCATTGTATTGTCTTGTGTAGTTCCACTAAAATGTTTGATTGGCACAACATGATCCCTATTTGCACAAGTAGGAACAAGGTAAAACCTTCATTAGCTTAGTGAGAATGGATAGGAAGACATTAGCATATTACTCAAACAGTAGCATCAAATTCATGATGAACAATACGCAAAACATTGCCTCATTGAACCAATGGCAATAAATTGACATGCAAAATAATAGCACTATTATGTCATGACACTAATAATATTCCCTCCCTACTCCACCACATGATTCACCTCCATAGACAAACATACACACGTACATGATTCAGCATAGGGTCCTACTAAAGATTTGTTTAACTCTAATAGGAAAATTAGGCAGTAATAAATTAGTGGTACTTAAGTACTCCTAATTAATTAAGTGAGACAACAGAAGTGGAAGGGCTCCCTGTAGGATCATCTCACATGTAAGGTAGTCGTTGCCGGAGCCCTTGAATGGCCTCGACTGAGGCCTCTGGCTTCAGCAAGATCGCCTTGCCACTGTTTATTCTTCTTCTTCCTCCTCTTCATGCTCTGTTTCTCTTTCTCCTCACCAGTTGGTGAAACCAAGTACATGATTGGCCTTCTAATTCAGAATTGGTTTTGTCCGTGAGGGAGTACAAGTGTACTAGTAAAAACAACATTATTTTCTCATGGCAGTCGGAAAATAGAGATGAACACATGCATTAAATATCATTCATACCTAAAGGAAGGTTATGGCGCAAATATGGATGATGAAGATTGGAACACAGATCTCCCTTTGTGCAGTTCCACCAAAATGAACCAACTATTCCATTCTGACATTCCAGTTAAACAGCACAAAAGTCACTTCTTTTAAGAAGAGTTTTGTGCAGTGCACCAAAAGGTCACAACAGCAACCAGGTGAATCTTTTTGTTCTGCAAATTTTGATATATTATATGTATTTTTCTGAATTAGGATGATTTAGTTATGATTTTTTCAAGTTTGAAAATTGCCCTATAGTGCTGGTTTGTGTCTCCAACTAGTACTATAGGTCAGACCCCTTTAGTACCGGTTCATGGCACGAACCGGTACTAAAGGTTAGCCCTTTAGTACCGGTTTGTGACATGAACCGGTACTAAAGGTGATCGTGGGGCCTCGGTCTGACGCCAGCCTGCCACCACCCCTTTAGTACCGGTTCGTGGCACGAACCGGTACTAAAGGTTCAACACGAACCGGCATTAATGCAAATCCGTTCGAACCGGCACTAATGGTACCATTAGTACCGGCTCAAATACAAACCGGCACTAATGTGCTTCACGTTTGACCCTTTTTGTACTAGTGAGACGAACATGTATGCAAATGAAATGCACGTGATGACATGATATGCAATTCATGACACGCAAGCAATGACAAGGCAACAACAGCAAATAACTGGAAGACACCTGGCACATCGGTCTCGGGGCGTTACAGATATACACATGTTCAGTATGTTTATGCATCCAAATGATTGATATCCATGCTAAGCAAAGCCGCTAGCCGCCGGAGGCCGGACCAGGCGGTCCCGGCGACACTGGAGGAAGAAGACGAGAGATTGAAGGTGCATGCCGTTCATTGGATATAAATCCAATGGCTGTGGATGACACAATCATTTGTTGACCAAGTTGACAACGCCCTGTCTAGGCTTCGACCTATTGGCCCACATGTCAGCCTGCAAAAATGTGGCATATATTTTACTCATGCTTTCTAGAATGTACAGTCCATTTGCTGGGCTGGGTGAACGAATAATTTCGTGTCAATCAGGCCCATTTATATTTTCTAAGAAATCCTAGCCCATTTGCACTTCCTTGAAATACACGTATTAGGTGGGCTCATTATATATATAATGTTATGTTAGAAGGAGCAATTAATATCAAAGAATAAACCAGAGAGGCACGTTATATATATATAATTAAGAAATTAGCGAGTTAGTGCTCAAAATAAAAATGAGCGTGTTATTATTAAATTGGTCCTTAAAATCTTCGCAAGCTTTTGTACACAATCACCAGGATTTTCCTTGCCTGTGAGTCAAAAACAACCAGGATTTTCCTTGCCAACTTCCATTAAACATTTACTTTTATAAGTTAATAACATGTGGGATGTTTTTATAATGTATATATAAGTCTCTATAAAATATACTATAATAGTAATAATATATATATATATATATAATGTGGTTAGAAGGGAAAACATAAATTGGACACCGCATTGCTTTTATAAGAGACCTGCGTTTTATACCTCACAGTAGGCATACTAACAAGTTCACACACAAATACAACAGAAAAGGTAAACATTCATATCAAACTCAGGTTCACAGGACACATTCATATTCATAGCCAACATTCACTATCAGCAACTCAAAAGATTCATATATACACAAGCTCGGCATATCTATGCATCCAAATGATTGATAGATCACGCGACAATATTCATACATAATTCACAAAAAGATTCAGATATACACATGTTCAGTATGTAAATGCATCCAAATGATTGATATCACAGCCAATATGATCCATGGACGAACTTTAATTACCTAGGGTACAGACTGGTAAATGGTGTTCAATCCGAGGTACTTCTTGCTAAAATTAGTTCTTGTACGAGTAAACTTTCGAGTACATAAGAGGCAGCACAGATAATCTGAACTTTGCTTGTAGGTTTATCCTCAAATAGTGGCCTCGTGCCGAGGGAGGTTTGAGCAACTTGGCCACTACTTTCATCCAACTAGTTTACTGGCTCATCTTGGTCTTGTATCTCGCCAAATTTCTACATTGCAGACGAGAAAGGAGGCGGTTGAGAAAATGAACCACCCAAATTTTTTATGCAGTTCAACTGAAATGGAGCATCCTTGGCATGCAGACTGATTAAGTGCCAGATGAATATACGCGTCAACCAACTTGTCTGGAATCTTTAGACTCCATGCCATATAGTTCGCTACCATATGTGCCGATAACCAAAAGGCACAAGTTGGGACCAAAGACTAGACTGCATTTTTCTGGGCTACGCCCCAGCATCTTCATCAAGCTCCCCTGGGCGTCAAGCTCCAGGGCGCCGGTGGAAGGAGAAGCTTTGGATGGGGAGGTGCTTGCCTCCGCCGGGTTGTCGATCGTCGATGCGCCGGGAAGCAGCAGCGGCGAGCCTGAGGAGGAGCGGCTGCTACGGAGGCTGCTGGCGCTCTACCGCGCCCGCCAAGTCAAGTTGGAGTCCCGGGAAGCGCTTGTCACGAGGGCGAGCATGGACATAGAGAAGCGTGCGGAGGAGCTCCGGGGTCTTCGCCAAGAAACTCTCCGGGCCTTGGCGGAGGAGCGGGAGCAGCTTGCTGAGGAGCGGAAGGCCTTCCTCCTTGAGAAGGCTGAGGCTGAAGAGCAGCAGCGGCTCACCGGCGAGAAGTTGTACGCGCGAGAAGGCGAGCTGACTCAGCGGAAAGTGAACCTCGACAGCCACGAAGAGGAGCTTGCCGCGCGCGAACGGGCACTTGGTGGGACACTCCAAGAGGCAAAGGATGCGGCTGCGGCTGCCGAGGCCGCCAAGAAAGAATTGGAGGCAAAGGTGGCGCAGCTAGAAGTTGATCTGAAGGTTGGTGGCGAAGAGCTTGCCGCGCTCAAGCTAGAGCGCGAGAAGGACGCCCTTGCCCACGGTGAGCTGCAGGGCCGACTCGCCGAGAGGGGCAAGGAACTGAGCGCCGCCAAGGATTCCAACGCAGATCTGACGCTGAAGCTGGCCACCTTGACGGAGACGTTGGATAGCGCCAAGAAACGGGAGGCAGACTTGAAGAAGGACATCAAGGCCAACGAGGCGCTGCTAGCGAGGGCCGCCGAAACCCAGAATCTTCTCAGAGATACCGTGGAGCTCTGGACGGAGGGCCTCGTGAACATTGCTGCAGTCATCAAAGAGGAGCTGGTGCAATTGGTGGTGGAAGGCTTCGGGTACTCCTCCGACGAGAACCTCCAACCCAGCGCCAAGCTCACTCTGTTCTTCAAAGGCGTGGCGGCCGCGCTCCAGCAACTCCGGTAACGGATCCCAAAGCAGTTGGCCGACGAGTCACGCTCGATTTGTGCCGGAGTTCTGGAGAAGGTGCTGGTGAAGGTGGCCTTCCGCAATCCGGGCCTCAACCTCACCAATGTCCTCAAGAGGTTGCCGGCGGACGCTGATCTTGACGCACTTAAGGCCCTCGTCGCACCCATTGTGGACAGGGTGAACGAGGTCAAAAGGGTTGACGGCGGTCGCGTAGATTAGGCCGTCCGTTTTCTTCTTTTCTTGTCGCTGCCAGTCATGTCATGGGAACACTTTATTAGAGGCGCGACAAGTTATTTTTGTAATATACCTCTATCTTAGGAATGATTGCTGTGTTACTTCCTTTACTCGACTCTTGGCTTTGTATGGTTCTGCCCTACGCTTTCTAGGGAAACTTGCCGGCGCAGGCACCCTTGCCGCGAGCACCGAGTGCAGAACTTCTGCAGCCTGCTGGCGGGGTCGCTACCGACAAGCAACCTTGTCGCAACTAGTTGCAGCTCACTTAAGTTGTTGAGCGGACTCGAAACAAAGTAAGGGCGCTAGCGGCTCACTTAAGTTGCTGAGCGGACTCGAAACAAAGGAAAGCCGCAACTAGCTACGAGTTGGTTCCTCCGCGCACAGGTTTTCCATACAAAGCACGGTCGTTCAAGGAAAATAACTCAAAAACTTAAAAAACTGATTGCTCAAGCTTTAGCAACTTAGCTTTTCTGTCGTCTGCTTCCCGGCAAGGAGAAACTTTCTTGAATGGCCTGGTCCACACCATTATCTTCTCCTCCCCCCCCCCCCCCGGTAAACCTTGTGGGCGAGGGCACCTTCCTTCTTTTGAGAAAGAAACAGAGAAATAAAGTAATGATATGGAGCCTTGGGCTCGTTATTGCTTACCGGGCTCTGGTGCTGCACAAGGTGTCAGATAACATATGCGAAAAAGGATTATAGCATAAAATAATACTGACAAGATGTGCGGGGCACACGAACTATACTGGTGCACGGGGTCTGCGCCCGGCTTTGTACAAAGGATTACATGCAACAGCAGCAAGACTTGTACAAAAGGTGGTTGCCGGAAAAGCTTCCGGCAACCGCGCCCTACGGGTAAAACTTACGAAGATGTTCAATGTTCCAGGAGTTGCTCACCGGAATGCCATCTTCGGTCTCAAGGCGGACAGCGCCGGGCCTAGTGACTCGTTTCACCCGATAAGGGCCTTCCCACTTCGGCGTCAACTTGTTGGAATTCTTGGCGGACTGAACACGCCGAAGAACAAGGTCGCCTTCCTCGAAGCTTCTGGCCTTAACTTTGCGGCTATGGTAGCGACACAAAGCTTCCTGGTAGCGAGTGGCTCACACAGCAGCCTGAAGACGGTCTTCCTCAAGGAGCAGTGCGTCATCTTGGCGCAGCTGATCTTGCTCAAGCTCATCATAAGCGAGCACTCGAGGTGACCCGTATACGAGTTCTGTGGGGAGAACTGCCTCCGCTTCGTAGACTAGAGCGAAGGGTGTCTGGCCAGTGGCTCGATTTGGCGTCGTCCTGATCGACCAAAGAACCACCGGCAGCTCCTCGATCCAGTTTCTTCCGCACTTGTGCAGCCTGTCGAAAGTTCTGGTCTTGAGGCCTCGCAGCACTTCAGCATTTGCCCTCTCCGCTTGACCGTTGCTTCTCGGGTGAGCAACAGAAGCGAAGCAGACCTTGGCGCCAAGGTCTTGGACGTACTGCATGAAGGTGCGGCTCGTAAATTGCGTGCCGTTGTCGGTGATGATCCTGTTAGGGATCCCGAAACGGCAAACAATTGACCTGAAGAACTTGACTGTTGACTATGCTGTCACCTTCCTCACTGGTTCCACTTCCGGCCACTTTGTGAACTTGTCGATTGCAACGTACAAGAACTCAAAGCCCCCGACAGCTCGGGGGAAGGGGCCGAGGATGTCGAGCCCCCAGACCGAAAATGGCCAGGATAAAGGGATCGTCTGGAGAGCTTGAGCTGGCTGGTGTATCTGTTTGGAATGGAACTGGCACGCTTCACACTTGGTTACTTGTGCAGTTGCATCCTGGAGGGCTGTCGGCCAGAAGAAACCTTGTCGGAAAGCTTTGCCGGCAAGTGCTCTTGCACCAATGTGGTGACCACATATGCCTCCATGTATCTCTGCCAATAGCTGTTGTCCATCTTCCTGGCGAATACACTTCAATTTCACACCGTTGAGTCTTATTCTGTATAGTGTGTTGTCGACAAACTTGTACATACTTGACTGCCGGGCTACTCTTTCAGCTTCTTCTTGCTCTTCGGGAAGCTCTCCTGTCTGAAGGAAACGGACAATCTGCTGCGCCCATGCTGGAGCTTGTGGCTCGACAACAAGGACTAAAGGCATATCTGTTGCTGTAGGAACATCCGCTTCTACGGCAAGAACCTGCGGTTCAGCCGGAGCGTGATATTCCCCGGCAAGCTTGCCGGAGCAAAACTTGTCGGGAGCGTCTGCTTCAACGGAACAAACCAAGAGGTTCGCCGGAGCAGACTGCTCCTCAGCACTTTTGGCGTCGATCTTAGGGACCTTCTTGGCGGCGGCTTCGGGGAGCTCTTCTTATTCTGTCTAGTTGATGGTGTCATGGATGGTTGAGTCAGTTTGAGCACAAAGATCCCTGGTTCCACAGGCAACTTTAGTGCAGCGCACTTTGACAGGCCATCAGCAATATCATTCTGAGCTCGTGGAACGTGTTCCATTTGCAGGCCGTCAAAGTGTGCTTCTAGCTTTCTCACTTCATCAACATAAGCTTCCATCAATGGACTCTGGTAGTTCTTGTTCACTTGGCGGACGACAAGCTGCGAGTCACCCCTTACAATGAGTTTCTTGATCCCAAGGTCGGCTGCGATTCTGAGGCCGGCAAGCAAACCCTCATACTCTGCAGTATTGCTCGTTGCTTGCTCCTTGGGAAAGTGCATCTGGACTACGTACTTGAGGTGCTCTCCGGTGGGTGCGATAAGCAGCACGCCAGCACCGGCGCCTTGCAGCGAGAAGGCACCATCAAAGTACATCAGGCACTCTTTGCTTGCCTCTTTGACGGGGATGCTCGTCTCTGGAATTTCTTCGTCTGGGGTTGGCGTCCACTCTGCTATGAATTCTGCCAATGCCCTGCTTTGGATCGTTGCAGTGCTCTCAAACTTGAGGCCAAAGCTTGACAGTTCCAGCGCCCACTCGACAATCCTGCCTGTTGCTTCTGGATTTTGCAGTATCCTTTTCAGCGGAAAGCGAGTGACGACTGTGATCTCATGTGCTTGGAAGTAATGGTGTAGCTTTCTCGAGGCCATGAGAAGGCCGAAAAGCAATTTTTGCACACCAGAGTACCTCGACCTAGCCCCCTGGAGAAGGGAGCTGACAAAGTAAACTGGGCGCTGCACCATCCTCTTCTGCACCTCCTTGCATGCCTGCGTAGACTCAACTTTGTCGGGACAAGAGCTTGCCGGACCAAAGCTTGTCGGCGAAGCCCCCTGCTTGTCGCTGGATGGAACTGCCGTGGTTGCTGGCTCATCATCTGCCTCCCTCTCCGCCACTAACGCAGCACTAACCACTTGATTGGTTGCCGCTAGGTACAGCAGCAACTTCTCTTGTGGCTTAGGTGCGACAAGTATTGGAGTGGAGGACAGGTACCTCTTCAAGTCCTGCAGCGCATCCTCCGCTTCCGGAGTCCATTTCATTGGACCTGCCTTTTTCAATATTTTGAAAAATGGCAGGGCGCGCTCAGCAGACTTAGAGATAAACCTGCTGAGAGCAGCCACGCAACCGGCAAGCCTTCGCACATCCTTGACGCGTTTCGGTGCTTCAATCTGCTCGATGGCCTTGATCTTGTCGGGGTTGGCTTCAATTCCCCGCTGAGACACGAAGAACCCGAGAAGCTTGCCGGAAGGGACTCCAAACACGCACTTCTCGGGGTTAAGCTTGAGGTTGATCTTGCGCAGATTTGCAAATGTCTCGTCTAAATCTTGGATCAGGGTCGCCCTGTTCTTGCTCTTGACCACTATGTCATCCGTGTAGGCTTCCACATTTCTGTATATCTGTGGCTCAAAAGCGACATGGACTACCCTTGCAAATGTTGAACCAGCATTCTTCAACCCAAAGGGCATCCGTACAAAACAGTATGTGCCGCAGGGGGTGATAAATGCGGTTTTTTCCTCATCCTCTTCTGCCATGAAGATTTGATGGTATCCTAAATATGCATCAAGAAATGAAAGCAAATCACATCCAGCTGTGGAGTCAACAATCTGGTCAATGCGCGGCAAGGGAAATGGATCTTTGGGACAAGCTTTATTGACATCAGTGAAGTCTATACAAAGCCTCCATTTCCTGTTCGCCTTGCGCACGACTACAGGATTGGCCAACCACGTGGGATGGAGCACTCCTCTGACAAGGCCTGCTGCTTCCAATTTCTTGATCTCTTCTGCAATGAACTCTTGGCGCTCCACTACTTGCTTCCAGACTCTCTGCTTGACGGGCCACGCATGAGGACAGATGGCAAGGTGGTGCTCAATCACTTTCCTGGGAACACCGGGGATATCAGACGGTTGCCATGCAAACACGTCGACATTTGCCCGCAGGAAAGCAACGAGCGCGCTTTCCTATTTGGGGTCAAGAGTGACGCTGATGGTGAAGGTACCACCAGTGCCGTCCTCCTTGGCGGACACCTTCTTGGTCTCAGGTGGAGCTGCCACCGTCTTCTTGCACTTGCCGGTGGAGCTCGATGGTGCGTCCTCGACGGTAGTGCAGCACTCTGAAGAGGTGCGCTTGCCAGAGTGGGCATTAGAGCTCTTGCCGGACTTGGTCGCGATAGCGCAGCACTCCGAAGAGGTGCGCTTGCCGGACTTGGTCTTCTTTTTCCCCCCGGGAGCTTCAGCCGCAAGTGTGTTGTGATCAGCTGCGGCTGCTGCTTCCCGGTAGATCTTGTCAGCGCAGATAAGGGCATCCTTCTTGTCGCCGGGGACAGAGATGACACTTATCGGGCCTGGCATCTTGAGCATGTTGTATGCATAGTGAGAGGCTGCCATAAACTTGGCGAGCGCTGGACGGCCAAGGATCCCATTGTAGGGCAATGGAAAATCGGCAACGTCAAATGTGACCCTCTCAGTTCTGAAATTCAGCTTGCTGCCAAATGTGACCGGCAGCATGATCTTCCCCTTCGGCTTGCTCCTTCCCGGGTTGATTCCTTGGAATCTGCCGGTCTCTTCGAGCTCGCTGTCAGGGATCTGGAGTTTCTGAAGGACCGCAGAGGAGATCAGATTCAAGCCAGCCCCACCGTCAACTAGCATCTTCGTGACCTTGAGGTTGCGGATAGTTGGTGAAACCAACATCGGCAAGCACCCGACCGCAGTTACGCGATCAGGATGATCCTCAATGTCGAAGATGATAGGCGTGCTGGACCATTTCAGAGGCTTGCGTGACTCTATGGATGTCTCTGCTGCATTCACTTCCCACATCCACTGCTTGAGTTGGCGGTGCGAAGTATGCAGAGAAGCACCACCGTCGACGCACAGGACCTCTGTAGCTTTCTGAAATTCCTACTCATCGGCCTCATCATCATCCACGTCTTCATCATCGTCGCTATCTTCATCCTTGTCACGGCCACGGGGAGGCCTATCTCCTTGTCGCTGCTTGGCCTTGCCGCGGCGTCCTCCTCGGCCGGGACGTTTCTTGCCGGATCCACCAGTTCCTTCCTGGGCGTTCTCCTTGTCGCGCCATTCGTACTCAGCTTTCTGTTGCTCAACAAGCTGTTCGACTTTCTTGCAATTCTGGAGATCGTGATCCTTGGTGCGGTGAATCTTGCAATACTGCTTGCCGGAGCTGTCCTGCTTGTCGGCGGCCACCACAGGCTGGGCCTCCTTGTCGGAGCCACCAGCTTTAGCTTCCTTGGCGCCACCTCCGTTGCCGGACTGCTCGACAGCTAGCACTTCCTTGCCCTTTTTCCTTCTGTTGTTCCACCGCCGGCCTTTCCTCGTCGGGGCGGCATCCTCACTGTCGAATCCTCCTGCTCCTGTACTCTCTTCGGGGAGCCTCCTCCCCTCTTCAGCGCGTGCACACTTGTCGGCCAGGGCGTAAAGCTCGCTGACGTCTCTGATCTTACACATCGCCATCTCCTCCCTCATCCTTCGGTTCCGCACGTTCTGATGGAACGCGCTGATGATTGTGGCGGGGTGGACGTCTGGGATGTTGTGTTGTACACGGCTGAATCTCTGAATGTACTTGCGCAGTGGCTCTCCTTCCTTCTGGGCGAGCAGATGAAGATCGCTCTCTTGGCCATGTGGCTTGTGGCCGCCTGTAAAGGCGCCGACAAACTGATGGCACAGATCAGCCCAGGAGGATATGGAGTTGTCCGGCAGGTGCATGAGCCAGGATCTGACATTGGGCTTGAGCACCAGCGGGAAGTAGTTGGCAAGGATCTTGTCATCTCGTCCTCCGGCAGCCTGCACCGCAATGGTGTAGATGCTGAGGAACTCCGACGGATGCGTCTTGCCGTCGTACTTCTCTGGTACGTCTGGTTTGAAGTTCTTTGTGCTGGCCACTGAACTTGCCGCAGCTCCCGGGTGAAAGCAGGACAACCTACCGTGTACGGCAGATCACCTAGTTCCCCTGGCGCATGCATGTCAACAGAAGGCCCAGCGCGCTTGTTGGATTGACGTCGCGCTTCTCTTCGGCGCTCGATGCGGGTTCGAGCGTCTTCTTGTTGTCGTTCATGGAGAACTTGGCGCTGGTCGCGACGAGCTCGTGGGTCCGACGACGCGGTGGAGCCGCTGTCGGGGTGGACCCGGCGAGTCGGTGATTTTGGCCTTCGTAGTGGAGAGTGCATGGAAGTCGCACCTCCACCGGTCTTGTTGCCATCGGCTCGCGTCCGGCTGTCCTGCCGCGGCAGCGAGGTGCTTGGTTGCCGCGCAGTGTCGCTGTTGGCGAAGCCGATGAGGCTCTGGACAGTGGCCCTCCATTCGTCGGTCTTGTCCGCCGTCGAAGGATAGTCTAGGAGCAGTTGAGCTCGCGCCAAGGCTTCTGCTGGAGTGGTGGGCGGCGGAGGTGAATGGTGCGAGGAGTGGGGCGTGCTCGGACTCCTAACCACGTTAGAAGGAGCAGTGCCCCGTCCAGGCGACCGTACTTCGCTCGAGCCAGCATGTTGACGTGCATGTTGGTCTTGAGCGCCACGAGAACCACCAGCTTGATCTGGGCCCAGCGGACGTATGGCGCTACGAACGCCATGATGCTGCTGGTCCCGCACCTCCTGGGAGAGGGGCGCGGTGCGCGCATGGACGCCGAGGTCGGTGCCGTCTTGTCCTTGGACTTGGCCGCACTGAGGGCTCCCTCGTCGACGCCCATTCTTCCGCCAGCGTCTACTCCACCACCCGTTTTCTCCGGAGGCGGTGAAAGCGACGCAGACAGAACAGCTGCCTCCGAATCCTTCTTCTTCGGTGGCATGTCGATGAAGACGATGAAGATTTAGCTCGCGTGCATGCCGGATCGGGTTCGCACAATCTCGACGCCCCCTACCTGGCGCGCTAGAGATGTCGGGGAAGCTGATCCACCAACACCTATGGGGACGGAGCCCCTTTCGGTTCGGAGGGGGGCGGAGATCGCACAAAGAGCGGATCGAGGCGGGACACACGAGCGGTTTTACCCAGCTTCGGGCCGCACGGATGCGTAAAATCCTATTGCTGCTTGTTTGTGTATATTGAATCCTTGCTCAGGAGCGATAGACGCTATCAGACTGAGCGTGGGAGTGTTTCTGGTGTTTCGAATGAGCCGAACCCCTTCTACGTTGCGCTTGGGCCTCCTTTTATACTTTCAAGGGGTCACCGACAGGTGGCAACGTAGACTAGAAGGGTAAAAATGGAAAAGGATGCGGTAGGTGCAGCTACCGCTACTGTGGACACAGTGCACCCTACCTAACTCTGACGGCAGGGGACAAGGTCATTTAATGCCCGTCTGAGTTGCCTAAACAGTGCAAAAAGTGACCGTTAGGAGCGCCACCGTTCGCCACGATGGCCTCCTCTTCATCTCCACTTGCCACCGCGTACCCCTAGCTGCACGGCCTCCTGCCACGTGTGCTTGGGAGAGTCCTAGAGCGACACGTTAGCAGGTGTGCTGGAGCGCGGGCACGAAGTGGGGGTTTCCCGCGGCAAGCTCCTTGCCGCGGTCGTCGTCTTGTCGTGTTTGGGAGCTTGTTGCTCACCGGGCCTTGCCGGGACGCAGGGCGCGTGACGGCAAGCTTTCTTGGTATGCCTTGAGTGGCCTTCCCGGCAAGCTCCTCTTGCCGGGGTCTTGTCTCTTCCCGGCAAGATCCTCTTGCCGGGGCCTGGGTTGGCCTTCCTGGCAAGCTCCTCTTGCCGGGGTCTTGTCTCTTCCCGGCAAGATCCTCTTGCCGGGGCCTTGGTTGGCCTTCCCGGCAAGCTCCTCTTGCCGGGGCCTTGGTTTGAGTACTTTGTTCTTGAATGGTCTTCAAGGGAACCACGTGGGGTCTTGGCAGTCACCCGGCAAGCCTTGCCGCGGGGTGCTGCAACTGCCCGTGCACAAGTTCGGGGTACTAGGGTACCCCTACTCTAGTACACCGACATCACTCTCCTAATACTTGGAGTTTGACAATTGGTTGACGCTGGTTGATACTCGAATGAATATATGCACTTCTTGTCAACATCGATGCTTGTCTGAGTGAACTTTGGAGTACATGGCAGCAGCATAAGTACCTGTCCATCTGATCATTTTGTGCAGTTCTACTGAAATCACCTGATGTAATGATTTGCCTTCGAGTTCAGGCTCCAAATTACTCCTTTATGAAATCGGCAAACAGTAGCACAATACCAAATTACCAATACATATGACAGGCACAATAATCAGGATAAATACCAGTACCAACCTGTGTGAGGTAGCATATCAAATTACTATTTCCTTTAACTGGAAGCCGAGATAAGCCAAGCGACTGACAGCAAAGGAAGAAAGCAAGCGGGGATTAGCGACTGACAGGAAAGGATGGAAGCTGTCGAGGCAATGAAGCACCCAAAGTTTTTGTGCAATTCCACCAAAATCGAGCATCCCTATTGGCACATATATTGAGAGAGTGAGATTACCGTACTAGTGGGACTAGTTGATGAAACATACACTAACAAATAGAAGCACCCTCATTATCTTAATGGGTAAAGTTAGCAACATAGTAGTCTTGCTTAAAGAGAGGTATTAGTTAATTTAATCAGTGCCAATTAGCTCAACTCAACACTCAAAGCATTGCCATTTATCATAGGTTGCAAAACTTTAATGTGCAAAGATAAAGGAGTTTCTCATGATAGTAGCACGATACAAATAGAGATGACAGCAAACTAATATGGATGAAGGCCTTAGGCCCGTACCAACCTGAGAAAAAAGCTTATTCATGTAGTCCCATAAGAGATGATAAAGCACTCACTGGAATCACACAATAGTATATATTTTTGTGCACTTCAAATGTATGGTTGAAATCACTCTTGTTTACCAGTGCTGAGATTATATCGAAAGATTATCAAGAACTTCCAGCAGAGTTAAAGCACTGGCTGGGATACAGTTCATTGTATTGTCTTGTGTAGTTCCACTAAAATGTATGATTGGCACAACATGATCCCTGTTTGCACAAGTAGGAACAAGGTAAAACCTTCATTAGCTTAGTGAGAAAGGATAGGAAGACATTAGCATATTACTCAAACAGTAGCATCAAATTCATGATGGACAATACGCAAAACATTGCCTCATTGAACCAATGGCAATAAATTGACATGCAAAATAATAGCACTATTATGTCATGACACTAATAATATTCCCTCCCTACTCCACCATATGATTCACGTCCATAGACAAACATACACACGTACATGATTCAGCATAGGGTCCTACTAAAGATTTGTTTAACTCTAACAGGAAAATTAGGCAGTAATAAATTAGTGGTACTTAAGTACTCCTAATTAATTAAGTGAGACAACAGAAGTGGAAGGGCTCCCTGTAGGATCATCTCACATGTAAGGTAGTCGTTGCCGGAGCCCTTGAATGGCCTCGACTGAGGCCTCTGGCTTCAGCAAGATCGCCTTGGCACTGTTTATTCTTCTTCTTCCTCCTCTTCATGCTCTGTTTCTCTTTCTCCTCACCAGTTGGTGAAACCAAGTACATGATTGGCCTTCTAATTCAGAATTGGTTTTGTCCATGAGGGAGTACAAGTGTACTAGTAAAAACAACATTATTTTCTCATGGCAGTCGGAAAATAGAGATGAACACATGCATTAAATATCATTCATACCTGAAGGAAGGTTATGGCGCAAATATGGATGATGAAGATTGGAACACAGATCTCCCTTTGTGCAGTTCCACCAAAATGAACCAACTGTTCCATTCTGACATTCTAGTTAAACAGCACAAAAAGTCACTTCTTTTAAGAAGAGTTTTGTGCAGTGCACCAAAAGGTCACAACAGCAACCAGGTGAATCCTTTTGTTCTGCAAATTTTGATATATTATATGTATTTTTCTGAATTAGGATGATTTAGTTATGATTTTTTCAAGTTTGAAAATTGCCCTATAGTGCCGGTTTGTGTCTCCAACCAGTACTATAGGTCAGACCCCTTTAGTACCGGTTCATGGCACGAACCGGTACTAAAGGTTAGCCCTTTAGTACCGGTTTGTGACACGAACCGGTACTAAAGGTGATCGTGGGGCCTCGGTCTGACGCCAGCCTGCCACCACCCCTTTAGTACCGGTTCGTGGCACGAACCGGTACTAAAGGTTCAACACGAACCGGCATTAATGCAAATCCGTTCGAACCGGCACTAATGGTACCATTAGTACCGGCTCAAATACAAACCGGCACTAATGTGCTTCACGTTTGACCCTTTTTCTACTAGTGAGACGAACATGTATGCAAATGAAATGCACATGATGACATGATATGCAATGCATAACACGCAAGCAATGACATGGCAAAAACAGCAAATAACTGGAAGACACCTGGCACATCGGTCTCGGGGCGTTACAGAAGATCACTGTAGCTTGACTACCGGGGTGTTACAGGTACCATGAACCCATCATGTACCTTCCTCAAAACAGCCGCCATACCTACCTATTATTGCATTTCCATAGCAATTCCAAGATATATTGCCATGCAACTTTCCACCGTTCCGTTTATTATGACACGCTTCATCATAGTCATATTGCTTTGCATGATCATGTAGTTGACATCGTATTTGTGGCATGGCCACCATTCATAATTTTTTTATACATGTCACTCTTGATTCATTGCACATCCCGGTCCACCGCCGGAGGCATTCACATAGAGTCATATTTTGTTCTAAGTATCGAGTTGTAATTCTTGAATTGTAAGTAAATAAAAGTGTGATGATCTTCATTATTAGAGCATTGTCCTATGTGAGGAAAGGATGATGGAGACTATGATTCCCCCACTAGTCGGGATGAGACTCCGGACGAAAAAAGAGGCCATAAAAAAAGGAGAGAAGGCCCAAACAAAAATAAATAAATAAATGAGAGAAAAAGAGAGAAGGGGCAATGTTACTATCCTTTTTCCACACTTGTGCTTCAAAGTAGCACCATGATCTTCATGATAGAGTGTCTCTTATGTTGTCACTTTCATATACTAGTGGGAATTTTTCATTATAGAACTTGGCTTGTATATTCCAATGATGGGCTTCCTCAAATTGCCCTAGGTCTTCATGAGCAAGCAAGTTGGATGCACACCCACTTAGTTTCTTTTGTTGATCTTTCATACACTTATAGCTCTAGTGCATTCGTTGCATGGCAATCCCTACTCACTCACATTGATATCTATTGATGGGCATCTCCATAGCCCATTGATACGCCTAGTTGATGTGAGACTATCTTCCTCCTTTTTGTATTCTCCACAACCACCTTTCTATTCCACCTATAGTGCTATGTCCATGGCTCGCGCTCATATTTGCGTGAAAGTTGAAAAAGTTTGAAAAGGCTAAGTATGAAACAATTGCTTGGCTTGTCATCGGGGTTGTGCATGACGGGAGCATTTTGTGTGATGAAAATGAAGCATGGACAAACTATATGATTTTGTAGGGATGAGCGTTCTTTGGCTATGTTAATTTGATAAGACATAATTGCTTGGTTAGTTTGCTTGAAATATTATTATTTTTATGTCAATATTAAACTTTTGTCTTGAATATTTCGGATCTGAACATTCATGCCACAATAAATAAAATTACATTGAAAAATATGTGAGGTAGAATTCCACATCAAAAATTCTGTTTTTATCATTTACCTACTCGAGGACGAGCAGGAATTAAGCTTGGGGATGCTTGATACGTCTCCAACGTATCTATAATTTTTTATTGTTCCATGCTATTATATTTTCCATCTAGGATGTCTTATATGCATTTATATGCTATTTTATATGATTTTTGGGACTAACCTATTAACCTAGAACCCAGTGCCAGTTTCTTTTCTTTCCTTGTTTTTATATGCTATATTATATGCTTGAAGAAGCACTACGGTCGTTGGATGGACATCGTACGGTCACTGGATCTAGAATCGTTCATATTGACTAAGTTGACAAAGCCCTTCGTCCCCGTCAACTTAGTAGGCCCACAAGTCAGCCTCCCACGAAGGTGGGTCCCAGCTAGCCGGGGAAGTATTCATTTTTTTGTGCGTAATAAGGAGGCACTTCCGGTGGGTTTGAGCTGACAGTGGGGGGAATGTTTTTTTGCGAAATACGGTGGCCCATCAGGTGGGTCCCAGCAGTCAGGGGGCAAACGTTTTTTTCGCAAAATACGATGGCCCACCCAGTGGGTCCCTGCTGTCAGTTGGAGGAATAATTATTTTCCGCGTAATAAGGAGGCACTTACTTGTTGCGGCCGTGGACCCAGCTGAGACTCTCCACGTACAGTATACTTCCGATGGAAGTCGTTCCTTGACCACGTTGACCTCGCCGCGTTCCGTTGCATGCATGAGTCCATGGGCGTGGTGCGTCCCCACTATTAGCCTCTCACGTACAGTCATCTTCCGATGACTCTCGGTGTTGACCACATTGACCACACTGTGCCGAGCGCACCCAGACTGGAACAACCCAGAGATGGGGAAGACGGGGCAGTGGAGTCGCGGATGGAGAGGAGTGGGAAACTTCACTGGTTCGGGTGCGCGGCAGCACAGCCGCGGTGCCGCCCAAGGGAGACAGGAGCAAGAATAGAGGTTGAAGAAGGAGCACGGCTGTTGGATTAACATCCAACGGTCCAGCTGCTAGAATCATTTGTTGATTAAGTTGACAAAGCCGTGCGTACATGTCCGCTTAGTAGGCCCACAAGTCAGTCACCAAATCTGATGGGTCCTAGCTGTCAACGAGATGAATAATTTTTTCGCAAAACAAGGAGGCACTTCCTTCCATGCGAAGATACAGCTGGTGGGTCCCAGCTGTCAGGTGGAGGAAACATTTTTTCAGCTTAATAAGGAGGAACTTTCCTTGCGTGCGACCATGGACCTCATGGGTCCCCGCCGTCAGGCTCTCCACGTACAGTCCTCTTCTGATGACTCTCGTTTGTTGACCACGCCGCACCAAACATAGCGAGGCGGTGGACGACGGCGAGGCCCCGGACGGGAACGACCCAGAGATGGGAAAACGCGGCAGTGGAGTCGCAGATTGAGAGGAGGAGAAGGGTTATAACTAGTTCTGTTGCGACGTGGGGCGGTAGTCTGTGGAGAATAATAGGAGGTGTCGAGGGGTGGAGGGGTAGCCTGGCCGGCAGTGGGGTAGCGCTTCGCAGTGATCCGTGCTAAGCAAAGCCGCTAGCCGCCGGAGGCCGGACCAGGCGATCCCGGCGACACTGGAGGAAGAAGACGAGAGATTGAAGGTGCATGCCGTTCATTGGATATAAATCCAATGGCTGTGGATGACACTATCATTTGTTGACCAAGTTGACAACGCCCTGTCTAGGCTTCGACCTATTGGCCCACATGTCAGCATGCAAAAATGTGGCATATATTTTACCCATGCTTTCTAGAATGTACAGTCCATTTGCTGGGCTGGGTGAACGAATAATTTCGTGTCAATCAGGCCCATTTATATTTTCTAAGAAATCCTAGCCCATTTGCACTTCCTTGAAATACACGTATTAGGTGGGCTCGTTATATATATAATGTTATGTTAGAAGGAGCAATTAATATCAAAGAATAAACCAGAGAGGCACAATTTATATATATATAATTAAGAAATTAGCGAGTTATTGCTCAAAATAAAAATGAGCGTGTTATTATTAAATTGGTCTTTAAAATCTTCGCAAGCTTTTGTACGAAATCACCAGGATTTTCCTTGCCTGTGAGTCAAAAACAACCAGGATTTTCCTTGCCAACTTCCATTAAACATTTACTTTTATAAGTTAATAACATGTGGGATGTTTTTATAATGTATATATAAGTCTCTATAAAATATATGATAATAGTAATAATATAAAAATATATATATATAATGTGGTTAGAAGGGAAAACATAAATTGGACACCGCATTGCTTTGATAAGAGACCTGCGTTTTATACCTCACAGTAGGCATACTAACAAGTTCACACACAAATACAACAGAAAAGGTAAACATTCATATCAAACTCAGGTTCACAGGACACATTCATATTCATAGCCAACATTCACTATCAGCAACTCAAAACATTCATATATACACAAGCTCGGCATATCTATGCATCCAAATGATTGATAGATCACGCGACAATATTCATACATAATTCACAAAAGATTCAGATATACACATGTTCAGTATGTTTATGCATCCAAATGATTGATATCACAGCCAATATGATCCATGGACGAACTTTAATTACCTAGGGTACAGACTGGTAAATGGTGTTCAATCTGAGGTACTTCTTGCTAAAATTAGTTCTTGTACGAGTAAACTTTCGAGTACATAAGAGGCAGCACATATAATCTGAACTTTGCTTGTAGGTTTATCCTCAAATAGTGGCCTCGTGCCGAGGGAGGTTTGAGCAACTTGGCCACTACTTTCATCCAACTAGTTTACTGGCACATCTTGGTCTTGTATCTCACCAAAATTCTACATTGCAGACGAGAAAGGAGGCGGTTGAGAAAATGAACCAACCAAATTTTTTATGCAGTTCAACTGAAATGGAGCATCCTTGGCATGCAGACTGATTAAGTGCCAGATGAATATACGTGTCAACCAACTTGTCTGGAATCTTTAGACTCCATGCCATATAGTTCGCTACTATATGTGCCGATAACCAAAAGGCACAAGTTGGGACCAAAGACTGGACTGCATTTTTCTGGGCTATGCACCAAGCAATATTTTTGGCGTTCACTCTCCTAATACTTGGAGTTTGACAATTGGTTGACGCCGGTTGATACTCGAATGAATATATGCACTTCTTGTCAACATCGATGCTTGTCTGAGTGAACTTTGGAGTACATAGCAGCAGCATAAGTACCTGTCCATCTGATCGTTTTGTGCAGTTCTACTGAAATCACCCGATGTAATGATTTGCCTTCGAGTTCAGGCTCCAAATTACTCCTTTATGAAATCGGCAAACAGTAGCACAATACCAAATTACCAATACATATGACAGGCACAATAATCAGGATAAATACCAGTACCAACCTGTGTGAGGTAGCATATCAAATTACTATTTCCTTTAACTGGAAGCCGAGATAAGCCAAGCGACTGACAGCAAAGGAAGAAAGCAAGCGGGGATTAGCGACTGACAGGAAAGGATGGAAGCTGTCGAGGCAATGAAGCACCCAAAGTTTTTGTGCAATTCCACCAAAATCGAGCATCCCTATTGGCACATATATTGAGATAGTGAGATTACCGTAATAGTGGGACTAGTTGATGAAACATACACTAACAAATAGAAGCACCCTCATTATCTTAATGGGTAAAGTTAGCAACATAGTAGTCTTGCTTAAAGAGAGGTATTAGTTAATTTAATCAGTGCCAATTAGCTCAACTCAACACTCAAAGCATTGCCATTTATCATAGGTTGCAAAACTTTAATGTGCAAAGATAAAGGAGTTTCTCATGATAGTAGCACGATACAAATAGAGATGACAGCAAACTAATATGGATGAAGGCCTTAGGCCCGTACCAACCTGAGAAAAAAGCTTATTCATGTAGTCCAATAAGAGATGATAAAGCACTCACTGGAATCACACAATAGTATATATTTTTGTGCACTTCAAATGTATGGTTGAAATCACTCTTGTTTACCAGTGCTGAGATTATATCGAAAGATTATCAAGAACTTCCAGCAGAGTTAAAGCACTGGCTGGGATACAGTTCATTGTATTGTCTTGTGTAGTTCCACTAAAATGTATGATTGGCACAACATGATCCCTGTTTGCACAAGTAGGAACAAGGTAAAACCTTCATTAGCTTAGTGAGAAAGGATAGGAAGACGTTAGCATATTACTCAAATAGTAGCATCAAATTCATGATGGACAATACGCAAAACATTGCCTCATTGAAGCAATGGCAATAAATTGACATGCAAAATAATAGCACTATTATGTGATGACACTAATAATATTCCCTCCCTACTCCACCACATGATTCACCTCCATAGACAAACATACACACGTACATGATTCAGCATAGGGTCCTACTAAAGATTTGTTTAACTCTAACAGGAAAATTAGGCGGTAATAAATTAGTGGTACTTAAGTACTCCTAATTAATTAAGTGAGACAACAGAAGTGGAAGGGCTCCTTGTAGGATCATCTCACATGTAAGGTAGTCGTTGCCGGAGCCCTTGGATGGCCTCGACTGAGGCCTCTAGCTTCAACAAGATCGCCTTGGCACTGTTTATTCTTCTTCTTCCTCCTCTTCATGCTCTGTTTCTCTTTCTCCTCACCAGTTGGTGAAACCAAGTACATGATTGGTCTTCTAATTCAGAATTGGTTTTGTCCGTGAGGGAGTACAAGTGTACTAGTAAAAACAACATTATTTTCTCATGGCAGTCGGAAAATAGAGATGAACACATGCATTAAATATCATTCTTACCTAAAGGAAGGTGATGGCGCAAATATGGATGATGAAGATTGGAACACAGATCTCCCTTTGTGCAGTTCCACCAAAATGAACCAACTGTTCCATTCTGACATTCCAGTTAAATAGCACAAAAGTCACTTCTTTTAAGAAGAGTTTTGTGTAGTGTACCAAAAGGTCACAACAGCAACCAGGTGAATCTTTTTGTTCTGCAAATTTTGATATATTATATGTATTTTTCTGAATTAGGATGATTTAGTTATGATTTTTTCATGTTTGAAAATTGCCCTATAGTGTCGGCTTGTGTCTCCAACCAGTACTATAGGTCAGACCCCTTTAGTACCGGTTCATGGCACAAACGGTTTGTGACACGAACCGGTACTAAAGGTGATCGTGGGGCCTCGGTCTGACGCCAGCCTGCCACCACCCCTTTAGTACCGGTTCGTGGCACGAACCGGTACTAAAGGTTCAACACAAACCGGCATTAATGCAAATCCGTTCGAACCGGCACTAATGGTACCATTAGTACCGGCTCAAATACAAACCGGCACTAATGTGCTTCCCGTTTGACCCTTTTTCTACTAGTGAGACGAACATGTATGCAAATGAAATGCACATGATGACATGATATGCAATGCATCACATGCAAGCAATGACAAGGCAACAACAACAAATAACTGGAAGACACCTGCCACATCGGTCTCGGGGCGTTATAGAAGATCACTGTAGCTTGACTACCGGGGTGTTACAGGTACCATAAACCCATCACTTACCTTCCTCAAAACAGCCACCATACCTACCTATTATTGCATTTCCATAGCCATTCCGACATATATTGCCATGCAACTTTCCACCGTTCCGTTTATTATGACACGCTTCATCATAGTCATATTGCTTTGCATGTTCATGTAGTTGACATCGTATTTGTGGCATGGCCACCATTCATAATTTTTTTATACATGTCACTCTTGATTCATTGCACATCCCGGTACACCGCCGGAGGCATTCACATAGAGTCATATTTTGTTCTAAGTATCGAGTTGTAATTCTTGAATTGTAAGTAAATAAAAGTGTGATGATCTTCATTATTAGAGCATTGTCCTATGTGAGGAAAGGATGATGGAGACTATGATTGCCCCACAAGTCGGGATGAGACCCCGGACGAAAAAAAGAGGCCATAAAAAAAGGAGAGAAGGCCCAAACAAAAATAAATAAATAAATGAGAGAAAAAGAGAGAAGGGGCAATGTTACTATCCTTTTTCCACACTTGTGCTTCAAAGTAGCACCATGATCTTCATGATAGAGAGTCTCTTATGTTGTCACTTTCATATACTAGTGGGAATTTTTCATTATAGAACTTGGCTTGTATATTCCAATGATGGGCTTCCTCAAATTGCCCTAGGTCTTCATGAGCAAGCAAGTTGGATGCACACCCACTTAGTTTCTTTTGTTGATCTTTCATACACTTATAGCTCTAGTGCATTCGTTGCATGGCAATCCCTACTCACTCACATTGATATCTATTGATGGGCATCTCCATAGCCCATTGATACACCTAGTTGATGTGAGACTATCTTCCTCCTTTTTGTATTCTCCACAACCACCTTTCTATTCCACCTATAGTGCTATGTCCATGGCTCGCGCTCATATTTGCGTGAAAGTTGAAAAAGTTTGAAAAGGCTAAGTATGAAACAATTGCTTGGCTTGTCATCGGGGTTGTGCATGACGGGAGCATTTTGTGTGATGAAAATGAAGCATGGACAAACTATATGATTTTGTAGGGATGAGCGTTCTTTGGCTATGTTAATTTGATAAGGCATAATTGCTTGGTTAGTTTGCTTGAAATATTATTATTTTTATGTCAATATTAAACTTTTGTCTTGAATATTTCGGATCTGAACATTCATGCCACAATAAATAAAATTACATTGAAAAATATGTGAGGTAGCATTCCACATCAAAATTCTGTTTTTATCATTTACCTACTCGAGGACGAGCAGGAATTAAGCTTGGGGATGCTTGATACGTCTCCAACGTATCTATAATTTTTTATTGTTCCATGCTATTATATTATCCATCTAGGATGTCTTATATGCATTTATATGCTATTTTATATGATTTTTGGGACTAACCTATTAACCTAGAACCCAGTGTCAGTTTCTTTTTTTTCCTTGTTTTTATATGCTATATTATATGCTTGAAGAAGCACTACGGTCATTGGATGGACATCGTACGGTCACTGGATCTAGAATCGTTCATATTGACTAAGTTGACAAAGCCCTTTGTCCTCGTCAACTTAGTAGGCCCACAAGTCAGCCTCCCACCAAGGTGGGTCCCAGCTAGCCAGGGAAGTATTCATTTTTTTGTGCGTAATAAGGAGGCACTTCCGGTGGGTCTGAGCTGACAGTGGGGGGAATGTTTTTTTGTGAAATACGGTGGCCCATCAGGTGGGTCCCAGCAGTCAGGGGGCAAAAGTTTTTTCGCAAAATACGGTGGACCATCCAGTGGGTCCCTGCTGTTAGTGGGAGGAATCATTATTTTCCGCGTAATAAGGAGGCACTTACTTGCTGCGGCCGTGGACCCAGCTGAGACTCTCCACGTACAGTATACTTCCGATGAAAGTCGTTCCTTGACCACGTTGACCTCACCGCGTTCCGTTGCATGCATGAGTCCATGGGCGTGGTGCGTCCCCACTATCAGCCTCTCACGTACAGTCATTTTCCAATGACTCTCTGTGTTGACCACATTGACCACACTGTGCCGAGCGCACCCAGACTGGAACGACCCGGAGATGGGGAAGACGGGGCAGTGGAGTCGCGGATCGAGAGGAGTGGGAAACTTCACTGGTTCAGGTGCGCGGCAGCACAGCCGCGGTGCCGCCCACGGGAGACAGGAGCAAGAACAGAGGTTGAAGAAGGAGCACGGCTGTTGGATTAACATCCAAGGGTCCAGCTGCTAGAATCATTTGTTGATTAAGTTGACAAATCCGTGCGTACATGTCCGCTTAGTAGGCCCACA
This sequence comes from Triticum aestivum, assembly GCF_018294505.1. NCBI lineage: Eukaryota > Viridiplantae > Streptophyta > Magnoliopsida > Poales > Poaceae > Triticum > Triticum aestivum. The sequence goes on along the minus strand of NC_057812.1, from coordinate 75,117,691 downwards.
AGTCAGTCACCAAATCTGATGGGTCCTAGCTGTCAACGGGATGAATAATTTTTTCGCAAAACAAGGAGGCACTTCCTTCCGTGCAAAGATACAGCTGGTGGGTCCCAGCTGTCAGGTGGAGGAAACATTTTTTCAGCTTAATAAGGAGGAACTTTCCTTGCGTGCGACCATGGACCTCGTGGGTCCCAGCCGTCAGGCTCTCCATGTACAGTCCTCTTCTGATGACTCTCGTTTGTTGACCACGCCGCACCAAACATAGCGAGGCGGTGGACGACAGCGAGGCCCCGGACGGGAACGACTCAAAGATGGGAAAACGCGGCAGTGGAGTCGCAGATTGAGAGGAGGAGAAGGGTTATAACTAGTTCTGTTGCGACGTGGGGCGGTAGTCTATGGAGAATAATAGGAGGTGTCGAGGGGTGGAGGGCTAGCCTGGCCGGCAGTGGGGTAGCGCTTCGCAGCGATCCATGCTAAGCAAAGCCGCTAGCCGCCGGAGGCCGGACCAGGCGGTCCCGGCGACACTGGAGGAAGAAGACGAGAGATTGAAGGTGCATGCCGTTCATTGGAGATAAATCCAATGGTTGTGGATGACACAATCATTTGTTGACCAAGTTGACAACGCCCTGTCTAGGCTTCGACCTATTGGCCCACATGTCAGCCTGCAAAAATGTGGCATATATTTTACCCATGCTTTCTAGAATGTACAGTCCATTTGCTGGGCTGGGTGAACGAATAATTTCGTGTCAATCAGGCCCATTTATATTTTCTAAGAAATCCTAGCCCATTTGCACTTCCTTGAAATACATGTATTAGGTGGGCTCGTTATATATATAATGTTATGTTAGAAGGAGCAATTAATATCAAAGAATAAACCAGAGAGGCACATTATATATATATAATTAAGAAATTAGCGAGTTATTGCTCAAAATAAAAATGAGCGTGTTATTATTAAATTGGTCCTTAAAATCTTCGCAAGCTTTTGTACACAATCACCAGGATTTTCCTTGCCTGTGAGTCAAAAACAACCAGGATTTTCCTTGCCAACTTCCATTAAACATTTACTTTTATAAGTTAATAACATGTGGGATGTTTTTATAATGTATATATAAGTCTCTATAAAATATACGATAATAGTAATAATATAAATATATATATATAATGTGGTTAGAAGGGAAAACATAAATTGGACACCGCATTGCTTTTATAAGAGACCTGCGTTTTATACCTCACAGTAGGCATACTAACAAGTTCACACACAAATACAACAGAAAAGGTAAACATTCATATCAAACTCAGGTTCACAGGACACATTCATATTCATAGCCAACATTCACTATCAGCAACTCAAAAGATTCATATATACACAAGCTCGGCATATCTATGCATCCAAATGATTGATAGATCATGCGACAATATTCATACATAATTCACAAAAGGATTCAGATATACACATGTTCAGTATGTTTATGCATCCAAATGATTGATATCACAACCAATATGATCCATGGACGAACTTTAATTACCTAGGGTACAGACTGGTAAATGGTGTTCAATCCGAGGTACTTCTTGCTAAAATTAGTTCTTGTACGAGTAAACTTTCGAGTACATAAGAGGCAGCACAGATAATCTGAACTTTGCTTGTAGGTTTATCCTCAAATAGTGGCCTCGTGCCGAGGGAGGTTTGAGCAACTTGGCCACTACTTTCATCCAACTAGTTTACTGGCTCATCTTGGTATTGTATCTCGCCAAATTTCTACATTGCAGACGAGAAAGGAGGCGGTTGAGAAAATGAACCACCCAAATTTTTTATGTAGTTCAACTGAAATGGAGCATCCTTGGCATGCAGACTGATTAAGTGCCAGATGAATATACGCGTCAACCAACTTGTCTGGAATCTTTAGACTCCATGCCATATAGTTCGCTACCATATGTGCCGATAACCAAAAGGCACAAGTTGGGGCCAAAGACTGGACTGCATTTTTCTGGGCTATGCACCAAGCAATATTTTTGGCGTTCACTCTCCTAATACTTGGAGTTTGACAATTGGTTGACGCCGGTTGATACTCGAATGAATATATGCACTTCTTGTCAACATCGATGCTTGTATGAGTGAACTTTGGAGTACATAGCAGCAGCATAAGTACCTGTCCATCTGATCATTTTGTGCAGTTCTACTGAAATCACCCGATGTAATGATTTGCCTTCGAGTTCAGGCTCCAAATTACTCCTTTATGAAATCGGCAAACAGTAGCACAATACCAAATTACCAATACATACGACAGGCACAATAATTAGGATAAATACCAGTACCAACCTGTGTGAGGTAGCATATCAAATTACTATTTCCTTTAACTGGAAGCCGAGATAAGCCAAGCGACTGACAGCAAAGGAAGAAAGCAAGCGGGGATTAGCGACTGACGAGAAAGGATGGAAGCTGTCGAGGCAATGAAGCACCCAAAGTTTTTGTGCAATTCCACCAAAATCGAGCATCCCTATTGGCACATATATTGAGAGAGTGAGATTACCGTAATAGTGGGACTAGTTGATGAAACATACACTAACAAATAGAAGCACCTTCATTATCTTAATGGGTAAAGTTAGCAACATAGTAGTCTTGCTTAAAGAGAGGTATTAGTTTATTTAATCAGTGCCAATTAGCTCAACTCAACACTCAAAGCATTGCCATTTATCGTAGGTTGAAAACATTAATGTGCAAAGATAAAGGAGTTTCTCATGATAGTAGCACGATACAAATAGAGATGACAGCAAACTAATATGGATGAAGGCCTTAGGCCCGTACCAACCTGAGAAAAAAGCTTATTCATGTAGTCCCATAAGAGATGATAAAGCACTCACTGGAATCACACAATAGTATATATTTTTGTGCACTTCAAATGTATGGTTGAAATCACTCTTGTTTACCAGTGCTGAGATTATATCGAAAGATTATCAAGAACTTCCAGCAGAGTTAAAGCACTGGCTGGGATACAGTTCATTGTATTGTCTTGTGTAGTTCCACTAAAATGTATGATTGGCACAACATGATCCCTGTTTGCACAAGTAGGAACAAGGTAAAACCTTCATTAGCTTAGTGAGAAAGGATAGGAAGACATTAGCATATTACTCAAACAGTAGCATCAAATTCATGATGGACAATACGCAAAACATTGCCTCATTGAACCAATGGCAATAAATTGACATGCAAAATAATAGCACTATTATGTCATGACACTAATAATATTCCCTCCCTACTCCACCACATGATTCACCTCCATAGACAAACATACACACGTACATGATTCAGCATAGGGTCCTACTAAAGATTTGTTTAACTCTAACAGGAAAATTAGGCAGTAATAAATTAGTGGTACTTAAGTACTCCTAATTAATTAAGTGAGATAACAGAAGTGGAAGAGCTCCCTGTAGGATCATCTCACATGTAAGGTAGTCGTTGCCGGAGCCCTTGAATGGCCTCGACTAAGGCCTCTGGCTTCAGCAAGATCACCTTTCACTGTTTATTCTTCTTCTTCCTCCTCTTCATGCTCTGGTTCTCTTTCTCCTCACCAGTTGGTGAAACCAAGTACATGATTGGCCTTCTAATTCAGAATTGGTTTTGTCCATGAGGGAGTACAAGTGTACTAGTAAAAACAACATTATTTTCTCATGGCAGTCGGAAAATAGAGATGAACACATGCATTAAATATCATTCATACCTAAAGGAAGGTTATGGCGCAAATATGGATGATGAAGATTGGAACACAGATCTCCCTTTGTGCAGTTCCACCAAAATGAACCAACTGTTCCATTCTGACATTCCAGTTAAACAGCACAGAAGTCACTTCTTTTAAGAAGAGTTTTGTGCAGTGCACCAAAAGGTCACAACAGCAACCAGGTGAATCTTTTTGTTCTGCAAATTTTGATATATTATATGTATTTTTCTGAATTAGGATGATTTAGTTATGATTTTTTCAAGTTTGAAAATTGCCCTATAGTGCCGGTTTGTGTCTCCAACCAGTACTATAGGTCAAACCCCTTTAGTACCGGTTCATGGCACGAACCGGTACTAAAGGTTAGCCCTTTAGTACCGGTTTGTGACACGAACCGGTACTAAAGGTGATCGTGGGGCCTCGGTCTGACGCCAGCCTGCCACCACCCCTTTAGTACCGGTTCGTGGCACGAACCGGTACTAAAGGTTCAACACGAACCGGCATTAATGCAAATCCGTTCGAACCGGCACTAATGGTACCATTAGTACCGGCTCAAATACAAACCGGCACTAATGTGCTTCACATTTGACCCTTTTTCTACTAGTGAGACGAACATGTATGAAAATGAAATGCACATGATGACATGATATGCAATGCATGACACGCAAGCAATGACAAGGCAACAACAGCAAATAACTGGAAGACACATGGCACATCGGTCTCGGGGCATTACAGAAGATCACTGTAGCTTGACTACCGGGGTGTTACAGGTACCATAAACCCATCATTTACCTTCCTCAAAACAGCCACCATACCTACCTATTATTGCATTTCCATAGCCATTCCGAGATATATTGCCATGCAACTTTCCACCGTTCCGTTTATTATGACACGCTTCATCATAGTCATATTGCTTTGCATGGTCATGTAGTTGACATCGTATTTGTGGCATGGCCACCATTCATAATTTTTTTATACATGTCACTCTTGATTCATTGCACATCCCGGTACACCGCCGGAGGCATTCACATAGAGTCATATTTTGTTCTAAGTATCGAGTTGTAATTCTTGAATTGTAAGTAAATAAAAGTGTGATGATCTTCATTATTAGAGCATTGTCCTATGTGAGGAAAGGATGATGGAGACTATGATTCCCCCACAAGTCGGGATGAGACTACGGACGAAAAAAAGAGGCCATATAAATAAATGAGAGAAAAAGAGAGAAGGGGCAATGTTACTATCCTTTTTCCACACTTGTGCTTCAAAGTAGCACCATGATCTTCATGATAGAGAGTCTCTTATGTTGTCACTTTCATATACTAGTGGGAATTTTTCATTATAGAACTTGGCTTGTATATTCAAATGATGGGCTTCCTCAAATTGCCCTAGGTCTTCATGAGCAAGCAAGTTGGATGCACACCCACTTAGTTTCTTTTGTTGATCTTTCATACACTTATAGCTCTAGTGCATTCATTGCATGGCAATCCCTACTCACTCACATTGATATCTATTGATGGGCATCTCCATAGCCCATTGATACGCCTAGTTGATGTGAGACTATCTTCCTCCTTTTTGTATTCTCCACAACCACCTTTCTATTCCACCTATAGTGCTATGTCCATGGCTCGCGCTCATATTTGCGTGAAAGTTGAAAAAGTTTGAAAAGGATAAGTATGAAACAATTGCTTGGCTTGTCATCGGGGTTGTGCATGACGGGAGCATTTTGTGTGATGAAAATGAAGCATGGACAAACTATATGATTTTGTAGGGATGAGCGTTCTTTGGCTATGTTAATTTGATAAGACATAATTGCTTGGTTAGTTTGCTTGAAATATTATTATTTTTATGTCAATATTAAAATTTTGTCTTGAATATTTCGGATCTGAACATTCATGCCACAATAAATAAAATTACATTGAAAAATATGTGAGGTAGCATTCCACATCAAAAATTCTGTTTTTATCATTTACCTACTCGAGGACGAGCAGGAATTAAGCTTGGGATGCTTGATACGTTTCCAACGTATCTATAATTTTTTTATTGTTCCATGCTATTATATTATCCATCTAGGATGTCTTATATGCATTTATATGCTATTTTATATGATTTTTGGGACTAACCTATTAACCTAGAACCAAGTGCTAATTTCTTTTTTTTCCTTGTTTTTATATGCTATATTATATGCTTGAAGAAGCACTACGGTCGTTGGATGGACATCGTACGGTCACTTGATCTAGAATGTTCATATTGACTAAGTTGACAAAGCCCTTCGTCCCCGTCAACTTAGTAGGCCCACAAGTCAGCCTCCCACCAAGGTGGGTCCCAGCTAGCCGGGGAAGTATTCATTTTTTTGTGCGTAATAAGGAGGCACTTCCGGTTGGTCTGAGCTGACAGTGGGGGGAATGTTTTTTTGCGAAATACGGTGGCCCATCATGTGGGTCCCAGCAGTCAGGGGGCAAACGTTTTTTTTGCAAAATACGGTGGCCCATCCAGTGGGTCCCTGCTGTCAGTTGGAGGAATCATTATTTTCCGCGTAATGAGGAGGCACTTACTTGCTGCGGCCGTGGACCCAGCTGAGACTCTCCACGTACAGTATACTTCCGATGGAAGTCGTTCCTTGACCACGTTGACCTCGCCGCGTTCCGTTGCATGCATGAGTCCATGGGCGTGGTGCGTCCCCACTATCAGCCTCTCACGTACAGTCATCTTCCGATGACTCTCGGTGTTGACCACATTGACCACACTGTGCCGAGCGCACCCAGACTGGAATGACCCAGAGATGGGGAAGACGGGGCAGTGGAGTCGCGGATGGAGAGGAGTGGGAAACTTCACTGGTTCGGGTGCGCGCCAGCACAGCCGCAGTGCCGCCCACGGGAGACAGGAGCAAGAACAAAGGTTGAAGAAGGAGCACGGCTGTTCGATTAACATCCAACGGTCCAGCTGCTAGAATCATTTGTTGATTAAGTTGACAAAGCCGTGCGTACATGTCCGCTTAGTAGGCCCACAAGTCAGTCACCAAATCTGATGGGTCCTAGCTGTCAATGGGATGAATAATTTTTTCGCAAAACAAGGAGGCACTTCCTTCCGTGCGAAGATACAGCTGGTGGGTCCCAGCTGTCAGGTGGAGGAAACATTTTTTTCAGCTTAATAAGGAGGAACTTTCCTTGCGTGCGACCATGGACCTCGTGGGTCCCAGCCGTCAGGCTCTCCACGTACAGTCCTCTTCTGATGACTCTCGTTTGTTGACCACGCCGCACCAAACATAGCGAGGCGGTGGACGACGGCGAGGCCCCGGACGGGAACGACTTAGAGATGGGAAAATGCGGCAGTGGAGTCGCAGATTGAGAGGAGGAGAAGGGTTATAACTAGTTCCGTTGCGACGTGGGGCGGTAGTCTGTGGAGAATAATAGGAGTTGTCGAGGGGTGGAGAGGTAGCCTGGCCGGTAGTGGGGTAGCGCTTCACAGCGATCCGTGCTAAGCAAAGTCGCTAGCTGCCGGAGGCCGGACCAGGCGGTCGCGGCGACACTGGAGGAATAAGACGAGAGATTGAAGGTGCATGCCGTTCATTGGATATAAATCCAATGGCTGTGGATGACACAATCATTTGTTGACCAAGTTGACAACGCCCTGTCTAGGCTTCGACCTATTGGCCCACATGTCAGCCTGCAAAACTGTGGCATATATTTTACCCATGCTTTCTAGAATGTACAGTCCATTTGCTGGGCTGGGTGAACGAATAATTTCGTGTCAATCAGGCCCATTTATATTTTCTAAGAAATCCTAGCCCATTTGCACTTCCTTGAAATACACGTATGAGGTGGGCTCGTTATATATATAATGTTATGTTAGAAGGAGCAATTAATATCAAAGAATAAACCAGAGAGGCACATTTTATATATATATATATAATTAAGAAATTAGCGAGTTATTGCTCAAAATAAAAATGAGCGTGTTATTATTAAATTGGTCCTTAAAATCTTCGCAAGCTTTTGTACACAATCACCAGGATTTTCCTTGCCTGTGAGTCAAAAACAACCAGGATTTTCCTTGCCAACTTCCATTAAACATTTACTTTTATAAGTTAATAACATGTGGGATGTTTTTATAATGTATATATAAGTCTCTATAAAATATATGATAATAGTAATAATATAAATATATATATATATATAATGTGGTTAGAAGGGAAAACATAAACTGGACACCGCATTGCTTTTATAAGAGACCTGCATTTTATACCTCACAGTAGGCATACTAACAAGTTCACACACAAATACAACAGAAAAGGTAAACATTCATATCAAACTCAGGTTCACAGGACACATTCATATTCATAGCCAACATTCACTATCAGCAACTCAAAAGATTCATATATACACAAGCTCGGCATATCTATGCATCCAAATGATTGATAGATCACGCGACAATATTCATACATAATTCACAAAAAGATTCAGATATACACATGTTCAGTATGTTTATGCATCCGAATGATTGATACCACAGCCAATATGATCCATGGACGAACTTTAATTACCTAGAGTACAGACTGGTAAATGGTGTTCAATCCGAGGTACTTCTTGCTAAAATTAGTTCTTGTACGAGTAAACTTTCGAGTACATAAGAGGCAGCACAGATAATCTGAACTTTGCTTGTAGGTTTATCCTCAAATAGTGGCCTCGTGCCGAGGGAGGTTTGAGCAACTTGGCCACTACTTTCATCCAACTAGTTTACTGGCTCATCTTGGTATTGTATCTCGCCAAATTTCTACATTGCAGACGAGAAAGGAGGCGGTTGAGAAAATGAACCACCCAAATTTTTTATGCAGTTCAACTGAAATGGAGCATCCTTGGCATGCAGACTGATTAAGTGCCATATGAATATACGCGTCAACCAACTTGTCCGGAATCTTTAGACTCCATGCCATATAGGTCGCTACCATATGTGCCGATAACCAAAAGGCACAAGTTGGGACCAAAGACTGGACTGCATTTTTCTGGGCTATGCACCAAGCAATATTTTTGGCGTTCACTCTCCTAATACTTGGAGTTTGACAATTGGTTGACGCCGGTTGATACTCGAATGAATATATGCACTTCTTGTCAACATCGATGCTTGTCTGAGTGAACTTTGGAGTACATAGCAGCAGCATAAGTACCTGTCCATCTGATCATTTTGTGCAGTTCTACTGAAATCACCCGATGTAATGATTTGCCTTCGAGTTCAGGCTCCAAATTACTCCTTTATGAAATCGGCAAACAGTAGCACAATACCAAATTACCAATACATATGATAGGCACAATAATCAGGATAAATACCAGTACCAACCTGTGTGAGGTAGCATATCAAATTACTATTTCCTTTAACTGGAAGCCAAGATAAGCCAAGCGACTGACAGCAAAGGAAGAAAGCAAGCGGGGATTAGGGACTGACGGGAAAGGATGGAAGCTGTCGAGGCAATGAAGCACCCAAAGTTTTTGTGCAATTCCACCAAAATCGAGCATCCCTATTGGCACATATATTGAGAGAGTGAGATTACCGTAATAGTGGGACTAGTTGATGAAACATACACTAACAAATAGAAGCACCCTCATTATCTTAATGGGTAAAGTTAGCAACATAGTAGTCTTGCTTAAAGAGAGGTATTAGTTTATTTAATCAGTGCCAATTAGCTCAAATCAACACTCAAAGCATTGCCATTTATCGTAGGTTGCAAAACAGTAATGTGCAAAGATAAAGGAGTTTCTCATGATAGTAGCATGATACAAATAGAGATGACAGCAAACTAATATGGATGAAGGCCTTAGGCCCGTACCAACCTGAGAAAAAAGCTTATTCATGTAGTCCCATAAGAGATGATAAAGCACTCACTGGAATCACACAATAGTATATATTTTTGTGCACTTCAAATGTATGGTTGAAATCACTCTTGTTTACCAGTGCTGAGATTATATCGAAAGATTATCAGGAACTTCCAGCAGAGTTAAAGCACTGGCTGGGATACAGTTCATTGTATTGTCTTGTGTAGTTCCACTAAAATGTATGATTGGCACAACATGATCCCTGTTTGCACAAGTAGGAACAAGGTAAAACCTTCATTAGCTTAGTGAGAAAGGATAGGAAGACATTAGCATATTACTCAAACAGTAGCATCAAATTCATGATGGACAATACGCAAAACATTGCCTCATTGAACCAATGGCAATAAATTGACATGCAAAATAATAGCACTATTATGTCATGACACTAATAATATTCCCTCCCTACTCCACCACATGATTCACCTCCATAGACAAACATACACACGTACATGATTCAGCATAGGGTCCTACTAAAGATTTGTTTAACTCTAATAGGAAAATTAGGCAGTAATAAATTAGTGGTACTTAAGTACTCCTAATTAATTAAGTGAGACAATAGAAGTGGAAGGGCTCCCTCTAGGATCATCTCACATGTAAGGTAGTCGTTGCCGGAGCCCTTGAATGGCCTCGACTGAGGCCTCTGGCTTCAGCAAGATCGCCTTTCACTATTTATTCTTCTTATTCCTCCTCTTCATGCTTTGTTTCTCTTTCTCCTCACCAGTTGGTGAAACCAAGTACATGATTGGCCTTCTAATTCAGAATTGGTTTTGTCCATGAGGGAGTACAAGTGTACTAGTAAAAACAACATTATTTTCTCATGCCAGTCGGAAAATAGAGATGAACACATGCATTAAATATCATTCATACCTAAAGGAAGGTTATGGCGCAAATATGGATGATGAAGATTGGAACACAGATCTCCCTTTGTGCAGTTCCACCAAAATGAACCAACTGTTCCATTCTGACATTCCAGTTAAACAGCACAAAAGTCACTTCTTTTAAGAAGAGTTTTGTGCAGTGCACCAAAAGGTCACAACAGCAACCAGGTGAATCTTTTTTTTTCTGCAAATTTTGATATATTATATGTATTTTTCTGAATTAGGATGATTTAGTTATGATTTTTGCAAGTTTTAAAATTGCCCTATAGTGTCTGTTTGTGTCTCCAACCAGTACTATAGGTCAGACCCCTTTAGTACCGGTTCATGGCACGAACCGTTACTAAAGGTTAGCCCTTTAGTACCGGTTTGTGACACGAACCGGTACTAAAGGTGATCGTGGGGCCTCGGTCTGATGCCAGCCTGCCACCACCCCTTTAGTACCGGTTCGTGGCACGAACCGGTACTAAAGGTTCAACACGAACCGGCATTAATGCAAATCCGTTCGAACCGGCACTAATGGTACCATTAGTACCGGCTCAAATACAAACCGGCAATAATGTGCTTCACATTTGACCCTTTTTCTGCTAGTGAGACGAACATGTATGCAAATGAAATGCACATGATGACATGATATGCAATGCATGACACGCAAGCAATGACAAGGCAACAACAGCAAATAACTGGAAGAAACCTGGCACATCGGTCTCGGGGCATTACAGAAGATCACTGTAGCTTGACTACCGGGGTGTTACAGGTACCATAAACCCATCATTTACCTTCCTCAAAACAGCCACCATACCTACCTATTATTGCATTTCCATAGCCATTCCAAGATATATTGCCATGCAACTTTCCACCGTTCCATTTATTATGACACGCTTCATCATAGTCATATTGCTTTGCATGGTCATGTAGTTGACATCGTATTTGTGGCATGGCCACCATTCATAATTTTTTTATACATGTCACTCTTGATTCATTGCACATACCGGTACACCGCCGGAGGCATTCACATAGAGTCATATTTTGTTCTAAGTATCAAGTTGTAATTCTTGAATTGTAAGTAAATAAAAGTGTGATGATCTTCATTATTAGAGCATTGTCCTATGTGAGGAAAGGATGATGGAGACTATGATTCCCCCACAAGTCGGGATGAGACTCCGGACGAAAAAAAGAGGCCATAAAAAAGGAGAGAAGGCCCAAACAAAAATAAATAAATAAATGAGAGAAAAAGAGAGAAGGGGCAATGTTACTATCCTTTTTCCACACTTGTGCTTCAAAGTAGCACCATGATCTTCATGATAGACAGTCTCTTATTTTGTCACTTTCATATACTAGTGGGAATTTTTCATTATAGAACTTGGCTTGTATATTCCAATGATGGGCTTCCTCAAATTGCCCTAGGTCTTCATGAGCAAGCAAGTTGGATGCACACCCACTTAGTTTCTTTTGTTGATATTTCATACACTTATAGCTCTAGTGCATTCGTTGCATGGCAATCCCTACTCACTCACATTGATATCTATTGATGGGCATCTCCATAGCCCATTGATACGCCTAGTTGATGTGAGACTATCTTCCTCCTTTTTGTATTCTCCACAACCACCTTTCTATTCCACCTATAGTGCTATGTCCATGGCTCGTGCTCATATTTGCGTGAAAGTTGAAAAAGTTTGAAAAGGCTAAGTATGAAACAATTGCTTGGCTTGTCATCGGGGTTGTGCATGACGGGAGCATTTTGTGTGATGAAAATGAAGCATGGACAAACTATATGATTTTGTAGGGATGAGCGTTCTTTGGCTATGTTAATTTGATAAGACATAATTGCTTGGTTAGTTTGCTTGAAATATTATTATTTTTATGTCAATATTAAAATTTTGTCTTGAATATTTTGGATCTGAACATTCATGCCACAATAAATAAAATTACATTGAAAAATATGTGAGGTAGCATTCCACATCAAAAATTCTGTTTTTATCATTTACCTACTCGAGGACGAGCAGGAATTAAGCTTGGGGATGCTTGATACGTCTCCAACGTATCTATAATTTTTTATTGTTCCATGCTATTATATTATCCATCTAGGATGTCTTATATGCATTTATATGCTATTTTATATGATTTTTGGGACTAACCTATTAACCTAGAACCCAGTGCCAGTTTCTTTTTTTTCCTTGTTTTTATATGCTATATTATATGCTTGAAGAAGCACTACGGTCGTTGGATGGACATCGTACGGTCACTGGATCTAGAATTGTTCATATTGACTAAGTTGACAAAGCCCTTCGTCCCCGTCAACTTAGTAGGCCCACAAGTCAGCCTCCCACCAAGGTGGGTCCCAGCTAGCCGGGGAAGTATTCATTTTTTTTGTGCGTAATAAGGAGGCACTTCCGGTGGGTCTGAGCTGACAGTGGGGGGAATGTTTTTTTGCGAAATACGGTGGCCCATCAGGTGGGTCCCAGCAGTCAGGGGGCAAACGTTTTTTTTGCAAAATACGGTGGCCCATCCAGTGGGTCCCTGCTGTCAGTTGGAGGAATCATTATTTTCCGCGTAATAAGGAGGCACTTACTTGCTGCGGCCGTGGACCCAGCTGAGACTCTCCACGTACAGTATACTTCCGATGGAAGTCGTTCCTTGACCACGTTGACCTCGCCGCGTTCCGTTGCATGCATGAGTCCATGGGCGTGGTGCGTCCCCACTATCAGCCTCTCACGTACAGTCATCTTCCGATGACTCTCGGTGTTGACCACATTGACCACACTGTGCCGAGCGCACCCAGACTGGAACGACCCAGAGATGGGGAAGACGGGGCAGTGGAGTCGTAGATGGAGAGGAGTGGGAAACTTCACTGGTTCGGGTGCGCGGCAGCACAGCCGCAGTGCCGCCCACGGGAGACAGGAGCAAGAACAGAGGTTGAAGAAGGAGCACGGCTGTTGGATTAACATCCAACGGTCCAGCTGCTAGAATCATTTGTTGATTAAGTTGACAAAGCCGTGCGTACATGTCCGCTTAGTAGGCCCACAAGTCAGTCACCAAATCTGATGGGTCCTAGCTGTCAACGGGATGAATAATTTTTTCGCAAAACTAGGAGGCACTTCCTTCCGTGCGAAGATACAGCTGGTGGGTCCCAGCTGTCAGGTGGAGGAAACATTTTTTTCAGCTTAATAAGGAGGAACTTTCCTTGCGTGTGACCATGGACCTCGTGGGTCCCAGCCGTCAGGCTCTCCACGTACAGTCCTCTTATGATGACTCTCGTTTGTTGACCACGCCGCACCAAACATAGCGAGGCGGTGGACGACGGCGAGGCCCCGGACAGGAACGACTTAGAGATGGGAAAACGCGGCAGTGGAGTCGCAGATTGAGAGGAGGAGAAGGGTTATAACTAGTTCTGTTGCGACACGGGGCGGTAGTCTGTGGAGAATAATAGGAGGTGTCGAGGGGTGGAGGGGTAGCCTGGCCGGTAGTGGGGTAGCGCTTCGCAGAGATCCGTGCTAAGCAAAGTCGCTAGCCGCCGGAGGCCGGACCAGGCGGTCACGGCGACACTGGAGGAAGAAGATGAGAGATTGAAGGTGCATGCCGTTCATTGGATATAAATCCAATGGCTGTGGATGACACAATCATTTGTTGACCAAGTTGACAACGCCCTGTCTAGGCTTCGACCTATTGGCCCACATGTCAGCCTGCAAAACTGTGGCATATATTTTACCCATGCTTTCTAGAATGTACAGTCCATTTGCTGGGCTGGGTGAACGAATAATTTCATGTCAATCAGGCCCATTTATATTTTATAAGAAATCCTAGCCCATTTGCACTTCCTTGAAATACACGTATTAGGTGGGCTCGTTATATATATAATGTTATGTTAGAAGGAGCAATTAATATCAAAGAATAAACCAGAGAGGCACATTTTATATATATATAATTAAGAAATTAGCGAGTTATTGCTCAAAATAAAAATGAGCGTGTTATTATTAAATTGGTCCTTAAAATCTTCGCAAGCTTTTGTACACAATCACCAGGATTTTCCTTGCCTGTGAGTCAAAAACAACCAGGATTTTCCTTGCCAACTTCCATTAAACATTTACTTTTATAAGTTAATAACATGTGGGATGTTTTTATAATGTATATATAAGTCTCTATAAAATATACGATAATAGTAATAATATAAATATATATATATATATATAATGTGGTTAGAAGGGAAAACATAAATTGGACACCGCATTGCTTTTATAAGAGACCTGCATTTTATACCTCACAGTAGGCATACTAACAAGTTCACACACAAATACAACAGAAAAGGTAAACATTCATATCAAACTCAGGTTCACAGGACACATTCATATTCATAGCCAACATTCACTATCAGCAACTCAAAAGATTCATATATACACAAGCTCGGCATATCTATGCATCCAAATGATTGATAGATCACGCGACAATATTCATACATAATTCAAAAAAAGATTCAGATATACACATGTTCAGTATGTTTATGCATCCAAATGATTGATATCACAACCAATATGATCCGTGGACGAACTTTAATTACCTAGGGTTCAGACTGGTAAATGGTGTTCAATCCGAGGTACTTCTTGCTAAAATTAGTTCTTGTACGAGTAAACTTTCGAGTACATAAGAGGGAGCACAGATAATCTGAAATTTGCTTGTAGGTTTATCCTCAAATAGTGGCCTCGTGCCGAGGGAGGTTTGAGCAACTTGGCCACTACTTTCATCAAACTAGTTTACTGGCTCATCTTGGTCTTGTATCTCGCCAAAATTCTACATTGCAGACGAGAAAGGAGGCGGTTGAGAAAATGAACCACCCAAATTTTTTATGCAGTTCAACTGAAATGGAGCATCCTTGGCATGCAGACTGATTAAGTGCCAGATGAATATACGCGTCAACCAACTTGTCTGGAATCTTTAGACTCCATGCCATATAGTTCGCTACCATATGTGCCGATAACCAAAAGGCACAAGTTGGGACCAAAGACTGGACTGCATTTTTCTGGGCTATGCACCAAGCAATATTTTTGGCGTTCACTCTCCTAATACTTGGAGTTTGACAATTGGTTGACGCCGGTTCATACTCGAATGAATATATGCACTTCTTGTCAACATCGATGCTTGTCTGAGTGAACTTTGGAGTACATAGCAGCAGCATAAGTACCTCTCCATCTGATCATTTTGTGCAGTTCTACTGAAATCACCCGATGTAATGATTTGCCTTCGAGTTCAGGCTCCAAATTACTCCTTTATGAAATCGGCAAACAGTAGCACAATACCAAATTACCAATACATATGATAGGCACAATAATCAGGATAAATACCAGTACCAACCTGTGTGAGGTAGCATATCAAATTACTATTTCCTTTAACTGGAAGCCGAGATAAGCCAAGCGACTGACAGCAAAGGAGAAAGCAAGCGGGGATTAGCGACTGACAGGAAAGGATGGAAGTTGTCGAGGCAATGAAGCACCCAAAGTTTTTGTGCAATTCCACCAAAATCGAGCATCCCTATTGGCACATATATTGAGAGAGTGAGATTACCGTAATAGTGGGACTAGTTGATGAAACATACACTAACAAATAGAAGCACCCTCATTATCTTAATGGGTAAAGTTAGCAACATAGTAGTCTTGCTTAAAGATAGGTATTAGTTTATTTCATCAGTGCCAATTAGCTCAACTCAACACTCAAAGCATTGTCATTTATCATAGGTTGCAAAACTTTAATGTGCAAAGATAAAGGAGTTTCTCATGATAGTAGCACGATACAAATAGAGATGACAGCAAACCAATATGGATGAAGGCCTTAGGCCCGTACCAACCTGAGAAAAAAGCTTATTCATGTAGTCCCATAAGAGATGATAAAGCACTCACTGGAATCACACAATAGTATATATTTTTGTGCACTTCAAATGTATGGTTGAAATCACTCTTGTTTACCAGTGCTGAGATTATATCGAAAGATTATCAAGAACTTCCAGCAGAGTTAAAGCACTGGCTGGGATACAGTTCATTGTATTGTCTTGTGTAGTTCCACTAAAATGTATGATTGGCACAACATGATCCCTGTTTGCACAAGTAGGAACAAGGTAAAACCTTCATTAGCTTAGTGAGAAAGGGATAGGAAGACATTAGCATATTACTCAAACAGTAGCATCAAATTCATGATGGACAATACGCAAAACATTGCCTCATTGAACCAATGGCAATAAATTGACATGCAAAATAATAGCACTATTATGTCATGACACTAATAATATTCCCTCCCTACTCCACCACATGATTCACCTCCATAGACAAACATACACATGTACATGATTCAGCATAGGTTCCTACTAAAGATTTGTTTAACTCTAACAGGAAAATTAGGCAGTAACAAATTAGTGGTACTTAAGTACTCCTAATTAATTAAGTGAGACAACAGAAGTGGAAGGGCTCCCTATAGGATCATCTCACATGTAAGGTAGTCGTTGCCGGAGCCCTTGAATGGCCTCGACTGAGGCCTCTGGCTTCAGCAAGATCGCCTTGGCACTGTTTATTCTTCTTCCTCCTCCTCTTCATGCTCTGTTTCTCTTTCTCCTCACCAGTTGGTGAAACCAAGTACATGATTGGCCTTCTAATTCAGAATTGGTTTTGTCCGTGAGGGAGTACAAGTGTACTAGTAAAAACAACATTATTTTCTCATGGCAGTCGGAAAATAGAGATGAACACATGCATTAAATATCATTCATACCTAAAGGAAGGTTATGGCGCAAATATGGATGATGAAGATTGGAACACAGATCTCCCTTTGTGCAGTTCCACCAAAATGAACCAACTATTCCATTCTGACATTCCAGTTAAACAGCACAAAAGTCACTTCTTTTAAGAAGAGTTTTGTGCAGTGCACCAAAAGGTCACAACAGCAACCAGGTGAATCTTTTTGTTCTGCAAATTTTGATATATTATATGTATTTTTCTGAATTAGGATGATTTAGTTATGATTTTTTCATGTTTGAAAATTTCCCTATAGTGCCGGTTTGTGTCTCCAACCAGTACTATAGGTCAGACCCCTTTAGTACCGGTTCATGGCACGAACCGGTACTAAAGGTTAGCCCTTTAGTACCGGTTTGTGACACGAACCGGTACTAAAGGTGATCGTGGGGCCTCGGTCTGACGCCAGCCTGCCACCACCCCTTTAGTACCGGTTCGTGGCATGAACCGGTACAAAAGGTTCAACACGAACCGGCATTAATGCAAATCCGTTCGAACCGGCACTAATGGTACCATTAGTACCGGCTCAAATACAAACCGGCACTAATGTGCTTCACGTTTGACACTTTTTCTACTAGTGAGACGAACATGTATGCAAATGAAATGCACATGATGACATGATATGCAATGCATCACACGCAAGCAATGACAAGGCAACAACAGCAAATAACTGGAAGACACCTGGCACATCGGTCTCGGGGCGTTACAGAAGATCATTGTAGCTTGACTACCGGGGTGTTACAGGTACCATAAACCCATCATTTACCTTCCTCAAAATAGCCACCATACCTACCTATTATTGCATTTCCATAGCCATTCCGAGATATATTGCCATGCAACTTTCCACCGTTCCATTTATTATGACACGCTTCATCATAGTCATATTGCTTTTGCATGATCATGTAGTTGACATCGTATTTGTGGCATGGCCACCATTAATAATTTTTTTATACATGTCACTCTTGATTCATTGCACATCCCGGTACACCGCCGGCGGCATTCACATAGAGTCATATTTTGTTCTAAGTATCGAGTTGTAATTCTTGAATAGTAAGTAAATAAAAGTGTGATGATCTTCATTATTAGAGCATTGTCCTATGTGAGGAAAGGATGATGGAGACTATGATTCCCCCACAAGTCGGGATGAGACTCCGGACGAAAAAAAGAGGCCATAAAAAAGGAGAGAAGGCCCAAACAAAAATAAATAAATAAATGAGAGAAAAAGAGAGAAGGGGCAATGTTACTATCCTTTTTCCACACTTGTGCTTCAAAGTAGCACCATGATCTTCATGATAGAGAGTCTCTTATGTTGTCACTTTCATATACTAGTGGGAATTTTTCATTATAGAACTTGGCTTGTATATTCCAATGATGGGCTTCCTCAAATTGCCCTAGGTCTTCATGAGCAAGCAAGTTGGATGCACACCCACTTAGTTTCTTTTGTTGATCTTTCATACACTTATAGCTCTAGTGCATTCGTTGCATGGCAATCCCTACTCACTCACATTGATATCTATTGATGGGCATCTCCATAGCCCATTGATACGCCTAGTTGATGTGAGACTATCTTCCTCCTTTTTGTATTCTCCACAACCACCTTTCTATTCCACCTATAGTGCTATGTCCATGGCTCGCGCTCATATTTGCGTGAAAGTTGAAAAAGTTTGAAAAGGCTAAGTATGAAACAATTGCTTGGCTTGTCATCGGGGTTGTGCATGACGGGAGCATTTTGTGTGATGAAAATGAAGCATGGACAAACTATATGATTTTGTAGGGATGAGCGTTCTTTGGCTATGTTAATTTGATAAGACATAATTGCTTGGTTAGTTTGCTTGAAATATTATTATTTTTATGTCAATATTAAACTTTTGTCTTGAATATTTCGGATCTGAACATTCATGCCACAATAAATAAAATTACATTGAAAAATATGTGAGGTAGCATTCCACATCAAAAATTCTGTTTTTATCATTTACCTACTCGAGGACGAGCGGGAATTAAGCTTGGGGATGCTTGATACGTCTCCAACATATCTATAATTTTTTATTGTTCCATGCTATTATATTATCCATCTAGGATGTCTTATATGCATTTATATGCTATTTTATATGAGTTTTGGGACTAACCTATTAACCTAGAACCCAGTGCCAGTTTCTTTTTTTCCTTGTTTTTATATGCTATATTATATGCTTGAAGAAGCACTACGGTCGTTGGATGGACATCGTACGGTCACTGGATCTAGAATCGTTCATATTGACTAAGTTGACAAAGCCCTTCGTCCCCGTCAACTTAGTAGGCCCACAAGTCAGCCTCCCACCAAGGTGGGTCCCAGCTAGCCGGGGAAGTATTCATTTTTTTGTGCGTAATAAGGAGGTACTTCCGGTGGGTTTGAGCTGACAGTGGGGGGAATGTTTTTTTGCGAAATACGGTGGCCCATCAGGTGGGTCCCAGCAGTCAGGGGGCAAACGTTTTTTTTGCAAAATACGGTGGCCCATCTAGTGGGTCCCTGCTGTCAGTTGGAGGAATCATTATTTTCTGCGTAATAAGGAGGCACTTACTTGCTGCGGCCGTGGACCCAGCTGAGACTCTCCACATACAGTATACTTCCGATGGAAGTCGTTCCTTGACCATGTTGACCTCGCCGCGTTCCGTTGCATGCATGAGTCCATGGGCGTGGTGCGTCCCCACTATCAGCCTCTCACGTACAGTCATCTTCCGATGACTCTCGGTGTTGACCACATTGACCACACTGTGCGGAGTGCACCCAGACTGGAATGACCCAGAGATGGGGAAGACGGGGCAGTGGAGTCTCGGATGGAGAGGAGTGGGAAACTTCACTGGTTCGGGTGTGCGGCAGCACAGCCGCGGTGCCGCCCACGGGAGACAGGAGCAAGAACAGAGGTTGAAGAAGGAGCACGGCTGTTGGATTAACATCCAACGGTCCAGCTGCTAGAATCATTTGTTGATCAAGTTGACAAAGCCGTGCGTACATGTCCACTTAGTAGGCCCACAAGTCAGTCACCAAATCTGATGGGTCCTAGCTGTCAACGGGACGAATAATTTTTTCGCAAAACAAGGAGGCACTTCCTTCCGTGCAAAGATACAGCTGGTGGGTCCCAGCTGTCAGGTGGAGGAAACGTTTTTTTCAGCTTAATAAGGAGGAACTTTCCTTGCGTGCGACCATGGACCTCGTGGGTCCCAGCCGTCAGGCTCTCCACATACAGTCCTCTTCTGATGACTCTTGTTTGTTGACCACGCCGCACGAAACATAGCGAGGCGGTGGACGACGGCGAGGCCCCGGACGGGAATGACTCAGAGATGGGAAAACGCGGCAGTGGAGTCGCAGATTGAGAGGAGGAGAAGGGTAATAACTAGTTCTGTTGCGACGTGGGGCGGTAGTCTGTGGAGAATAATAGGAGGTGTCGAGGGGTGGAGGGGTAGCCTGGCCGGTAGTGGGGTAGCGCTTCGCAGCGATCGGTGCTAAGCAAAGCCGCTAGCCGCCGGAGGCCGGACCAGGCGGTCCCGGCGACACTGGAGGAAGGAGACGAGAGATCGAAGGTGCATGCCGTTCATTGGATATAAATCCAATGGCTGTGGATGACACAATCATTTGTTGACCAAGTTGACAACGCCCTGTCTAGGCTTCGACCTATTGGCCCACATGTTAGCCTGCAAAAATGTGGCATATATTTTACCCATGCTTTCTAGAATGTACAGTCCATTTGCTGGGCTGGGTGAACGAATAATTTCGTGTCAATCAGGCCCATTTATATTTCTAAGAAATCCTAGCCCATTTGCACTTCCTTGAAATACACGTATTAGGTGGGCTCGTTATATATATAATGTTATGTTAGAAGGAGCAATTAATATCAAAGAATAAACCAGAGAGGCACATTTTATATATATATAATTAAGAAATTAGCGAGTTATTGCTCAAAATAAAAATGAGCGTGTTATTATTAAATTGGTCCTTAAAATCTTCGCAAGCTTTTCTACACAATCACCGGGATTTTCCTTGCCTGTGAGTCAAAAACAACCAGGATTTTCCTTGCCAACTTCCATTAAACATTTACTTTTATAAGTTAATAACATGTGGGATGTTTTTATAATGTAGATATAAGTCTCTATAAAATATACGATAATAGTAATAATATAAATATATATATATAATGTGGTTAGAAGGGAAAACATAAATTGGACACTGCATTGCTTTTATAAGAGACCTGCGTTTTATACCTCACAGTAGGCATACTAACAAGTTCACACACAAATACAACAGAAAAGGTAAACATTCATATCAAACTCAGGTTCACAGGACACATTCATATTCATAGCCAACATTCACTATCAGCAACTCAAAAGATTCATATATACACAAGCTCGGCATATCTATGCATCCAAATGATTGATAGATCACGCGACAATATTCATACATAATTCACAAAAAGATTCAGATATACACATGTTCAGTATGTTTATGCATCCAAATGATTGATATCACAGCCAATATGATCCATGGACGAACTTTAATTACCTAGGGTACAGACTGGTAAATGGTGTTCGATCCGAGGTACTTCTTGCTAAAATTAGTTCTTGTACGAGTAAACTTTCGAGTACATAAGAGGCAGCACAGATAATCTGAACTTTGCTTGTAGGTTTATCCTCAAATAGTG
The DNA here is from genome assembly GCF_018294505.1 of Triticum aestivum. Classification (NCBI taxonomy): domain Eukaryota; kingdom Viridiplantae; phylum Streptophyta; class Magnoliopsida; order Poales; family Poaceae; genus Triticum; species Triticum aestivum. The sequence continues at coordinate 75,095,811 of NC_057812.1, read as the reverse complement.
GCCTCGTGCCGAGGGAGGTTTGAGCAACTTGGCCACTACTTTCATCCACCTAGTTTACTGGCTCATCTTGGTCTTGTATCTCGCCAAAATTCTACATTGCAGATGAGAAAGGAGGCGGTTGAGGAAATGAACCACCCAAATTTTTTATGCAGTTCAACTGAAATGGAGCATCCTTGGCATGCAGACTGATTAAGTGCCAGATGAATATACGCGTCAACCAACTTGTCTGGAATCTTTAGACTCCATGTCATATAGTTCGCTACCATATGTGCCGATAACCAAAAGGCACAAGTTGGGACCAAAGACTGGACTGCATTTTTCTGGGCTATGCACCAAGCAATATTTTTGGCGTTCACTCTCCTAATACTTGGAGTTTGACAATTGGTTGACGCCGGTTGATACTCGAATGAATATATGCACTTCTTGTCAACATCGATGCTTGTCTGAGTGAACTTTGGAGTACATAGCAGCAGCATAAGTACCTTTCCATCTGATCATTTTGTGCAGTTCTACTGAAATCACCCGATGTAATGATTTGCCTTCGAGTTCAGGCTCCAAATTACTCCTTTATGAAATCGGCAAACAGTAGCGCAATACCAAATTACCAATACATATGACAGGCACAATAATCAGGATAAATACCAGTACCAACCTGTGTGAGGTAGCATATCAAATTACTATTTCCTTTAACTGGAAGCCGAGATAAGCCAAGCGACTGACAGCAAAGGAAGAAAGCAAGCGGGGATTAGCGACTGACAGGAAAGGATGGAAGCTGTCGAGGCAATGAAGCACCCAAAGTTTTTGTGCAATTACACCAAAATCGAGCATCCCTATTGGCACATATATTGAGAGAGTGAGATTACCGTAATAGTGGGACTAGTTGATGAAACATACACTAACAAATAGAAGCACCCTCATTATCTTAATGGGTAAAGTTAGCAACATAGTAGTCTTGCTTAAAGAGAGGTATTAGTTTATTTAATCAGTGCCAATTAGCTCAACTCAACACTCAAAGCATTGCCATTTATCATAGGTTGCAAAACTTTAATGTGCAAAGATAAAGGAGTTTCTCATGATAGTAGCACGATACAAATAGAGATGACAGCAAACTAATATGGATGAAGGCCTTAGGCCCGTACCAACCTGAGAAAAAAGCTTATTCATGTAGTCCCATAAGAGATGATAAACCACTCACTGGAATCACACAATAGTATATATTTTTGGGCACTTCAAATGTATGGTTGAAATCACTCTTGTTTACCAGTGCTGAGATTATATCGAAAGATTATCAAGAACTTCCAGCAGAGTTAAAGCACTGGCTGGGATACAGTTCATTGTATTGTCTTGTGTAGTTCCACTAAAATGTATGATTGGCACAACATGATCCTTGTTTGCACAAGTAGGAACAAGGTAAAACCTTCATTAGCTTAGTGAGAAAGGATAGGAAGACATTAGCATATTACTCAAACAGTAGCATCAAATTCATGATGGACAATACGCAAAACATTGCCTCATTGAACCAATGGCAATAAATTAACATGCAAAATAATAGCACTATTATGTCATGACACTAATAATATTCCCTCCCTACTCCACCACATGATTCACCTCCATAGACAAACATACACACATACATGATTCAGCATAGGGTCCTACTAAAGATTTGTTTAACTCTAACAGGAAAATTAGGCAGTAATAAATTAGTGGTACTTAAGTACTCCTAATTAATTAAGTGAGACAACAGAAGTGGAAGGGCTCCCTGTAGGATCATCTCACATGTAAGGTAGTCATTGCCGGAGCCCTTGAATGGCCTCGATTGAGGCCTCTGGCTTCAGCAAGATCGCCTTGGCACTGTTTATTCTTCTTCTTCCTCCTCTTCATGCTCTGTTTCTCTTTCTCCTCACCAGTTGGTGAAACCAAGTACATGATTGGCCTTCTAATTCAGAATTGGTTTTGTCCGTGAGGGAGTACAAGTGTACTAGTAAAAACAACATTATTTTCTCATGGCAGTCGGAAAATACAGATGAACACATGCATTAAATATCATTCATACCTAAAGGAAGGTTATGGCGCAAATATGGATGATGAAGATTGGAACACAGATCTCCCTTTGTGCAGTTCCACCAAAATGAACCAACTGTTCCATTCTGACATTCCAGTTAAATAGCACAAAAGTCACTTCTTTTAAGAAGAGTTTTGTGCAGTGCACCAAAAGGTCACAACAGCAACCAGGTGAATCTTTTTGTTCTGCAAATTTTGATATATTATATGTATTTTTCTGAATTAGGATGATTTAGTTATGATTTTTTCAAGTTTGAAAATGGCCCTATAGTGCTGGTTTGTGTCTCCAACTAGTACTATAGGTCAGACCCCTTTAGTACCGGTTCATGGCACGAACCGGTACTAAAGGTTAGCCCTTTAGTACCGGTTTGTCACACGAACCGGTACTAAAGGTGATCGTGGGGCCTCGGTCTGACGCCAGCCTGCCACCACCCCTTTAGTACCGGTTCGTGGCATGAACGGGTACTAAAGGTTCAACACGAACCGGCATTAATGCAAATCCGTTCGAACCGGCACTAATGGTACCATTAGTACCGGCTCAAATACAAACCGGCCCTAATGTGCTTCACGTTTGACCCTTTTTCTACTAGTGAGACGAACATGTATGCAAATGAAATGCACATGATGACATGATATGCAATGCACGACACGCAAGCAATGACAAGGCAACAACAGCAAATAACTGGAAGACACCTGGCACATCGGTCTCGAGGCGTTACAGAAGATCATTGTAGCTTGACTACCGGGGTGTTACAGGTACCATAAACCCATCATTTACCTTCCTCAAAACAGCCACCATACCTACCTATTATTGCATTTCCATAGCCATTCCGAGATATATTGCCATGCAACTTTCCACCGTTCCGTTTATTATGACACGCTTCATCATAGTCATATTGCTTTGCATGATCATGTAGTTGACATCGTATTTGTGGCATGGCCACCATTCATAATTTTTTTATACATGACACTCTTGATTCATTGCACATCCCGGTACACCGCCAGAGGCATTCACATAGAGTCATATTTGTTCTAAGTATCGAGTTGTAATTCTTGAATTGTAAGTAAATAAAAGTGTGATGATCTTCATTATTAGAGCATTGTCCTATGTGAGGAAAGGATGATGGAGACTATGATTCCCCCACAAGTCGGGATGAGACTCCGGACGAAAAAAAGAGGCCATAAAAAAAGGAGAAAAGGCCCAAACAAAAATAAATAAATAAATGAGATAAAAAGAGAGAAGGGGCAATGTTACTATCCTTTTTCCACATTTGTGCTTCAAAGTAGCACCATGATCTTCATGATAGAGAGTCTCTTATGTTGTCACTTTCATATACTAGTGGGAATTTTTCATTATAGAACTTGGCTTGTATATTCCAATGACAGGCTTCCTCAAATTGCCCTAGGTCTTCATGAGCAAGCAAGTTGGATGCACACCCACTTAGTTTCTTTTGTTGATCTTTCATACACTTATAGCTCTAATGCATTCGTTGCATGGCAATCCCTACTCACTCACATTGATATCTATTGATGGGCATCTCCATAGACCATTGATACTCCTAGTTGATGTGAGACTATCTTCCTCCTTTTTGTATTCTCCACAACCACCTTTCTATTCCACCTATAGTGCTATGTCCATGGCTCGCGCTCATATTTGCGTGAAAGTTGAAAAAGTTTGAAAAGGCTAAGTATGAAACAATTGCTTGGCTTGTCATCGGGGTTGTGCATGACGGGAGCATTTTGTGTGATGAAAATGAAGCATGGACAAACTATATGATTTTGTAGGGATGAGCGTTCTTTGGCTATGTTAATTTGATAAGACATAATTGCTTGGTTAGTTTGCTTGAAATATTATTATTTTTATGTCAATATGAAAATTTTGTCTTGAATATTTCGGATCTGAACATTCATGCCACAATAAATAAAATTACATTGAAAAATATGTGAGGTAGCATTCCACATCAAAAATTCTGTTTTTATCATTTACCTACTCGAGGACGAGCAGGAATTAAGCTTGGGGATGCTTGATACGTCTCCAACGTATCTATAATTTTTTATTGTTCCATGCTATTATATTATCCATCTAGGATGTCTTATATGCATTTATATGCTATTTTATATGATTTTTGGGACTAACCTATTAACCTAGAACCCAGTGCCAGTTTCTTTTTTTTCCTTGTTTTTGAGTATCGCAGAAAAGGAATATCAAAGGGAGTCCAATTGACCTGAAAATTTACGGAGATCATTTTTGGACCAGAAGAAGCCCACGGAGCATCAGAGATGGACCAGAAGAGTCCCGAGGCCACCACGAGGGTGGGGGCGCGCCCTACCCCCTGGACGCGCCCCCCTGCCTCGTGGACCCCATGACTTGCTCCCGACGCCAACGCCTCTTATATATCCTCAAAATTCCTGAAAATAACCTAGATCAGGAGTTTGGCCGCCGCAAGCCTCTGTAGCCACCAAAAACCAATCCAGACTCGTTTCGGCACCCTGCCGGAGGGGGGAATCCCTCACCGGTGGCCATTTACATCATCCCGGCGCTCTTCGTGACGAGGAGAGAGTAGTTCACCCTCGGGGCAGAGGGTATGTACCAGTAGCTATGTGTTTGATCTCTCTCTCTCTCTCTCTCGTGTTCTTGATTCAGCACGATCTTGATGTATCGCAAGCTTTGCTTTATAGTTGGATCTTATGATGTTTCTCCCCATCTACTCTCTTGTAATGGTTTGAGATTTCCCTTTGAAGTTATCTTATCAGATTTAGTCTTTAAGGATGTGAGAACACTTGATGTATGTCTTGCATGTGCTTATCTGTGGTGACAATGGGATATTCACGTGATCGACTTGATGTATGTTTTGGTGATCAACTTGCGAGTTCCGTGACCTTGTGAACTTATGCATAGGGGTTGGAACACTTTTTTGTCTTGACTCTCCGGTAGAAACTTTGGGGCACTCTTTGAAGCTCTTTGTGTTGGTTGAATAGATGAATCTGAGATTGTGTGATGCATATCGTATAATCATACCCACGGATACTTGAGGTGACATTGGAGTATCTAGGTGACATTAGGGTTTTGGTTGATTTGCATCTTAAGGTGTTATTTTACTATGGAGTCTTGAATAGATCGGTCAGAAAGGATAACTTTGAGGTGGTTTCGTACCCTACAATATTCTCTTTATTTGTTCTCCGCTATTAGTGACTTTGGAGTGACTCTTTGTTGCATGTTGAGAGATTGCTATATGATCCAATTATGTTATTATTATTGAGAGAATTTACACTAGTGAAAGTATAACCCTAGGCCTTGTTTCAACGCATTACAATACCGTTTTCGCTCACTTTTCTCATTAGTTACCTTGCTATTTTTATATTTTCAGATTACAAAAACCTATATCTACCATCCATATTGCACTTGTATCACCATCTCTTCGCCGAACTAGTGTACCTATACAATTTACCATTGTATTGGGTGTGTTGGGGACACAAGAGACTCTTTGTTATTTGGTTGCAGGGTTGTTTGAGAGAGACCAGCTTCATCCTACGCCTCCCACGGATTGATAAACCTTAGGTCATCCACTTGTGGGAAATTTGCTACTGTCCTACTAACCTCTGCACTTGGAGGCCCAACAACATCTACAAAAAGAAGGTTGTGTAGTAGACATTAGGGCCAGGCACACGCCGCGGTTGGAAGGTCTTAGGATGCACAAAGGGCAGTGCCCGCAAGAAGAGGAGCCCGATGAAGATCTTGAGTCACGATGCCTGCGATCTCCGCCAGGCTCGAGGACTACTAATGGATCCAGATCAAGTGATGGAATGGGCGAGATCCTGGAGGTGACCAACAAGGACGGAACTGACCTTGTGTCAACTTGCCCCCCAAGACAAGAAGGCGGCGGCGTAGATCACATTTCCTCCTGTAATACCCTAACCTCCCCAACTTATATAAAGGGAGGTGGGGGAACCCCTAGGGCATGGAACCTCATCTCATCTAGAGAATAACATCCTCGGTAGCATTTTGAGGGATCACCATGTAACGCTCCGAGTGTTACACACCATGAGTAGAAAGATAAATAAGCATGTAGGGTATTACTCTCCGGAGGCCCAAACCTGGGTAAATTGTGCGTGCGGGCTCCATCCCGGTTCTTTTGACCCCATTGGGAACCCTATCGATTTCATACTGTCATGCTTGACCTTGTCGATGAAAGCTGGAAAGTCTTCATGCACACGCCCTTAAGGACCATTGCCCTGGAGTCGTAGTCCTCTTCATTGAACTCTTGAATCAATTTGAAGTATTGACACCAGATCTTGTAGTATGGCGAGAAACACAAACCTCACTACTAGACGATACGACATGAATCTACATCGGAGCTCCCTTGACTCCATCCTAATGGATGAATTTGAGGATGATCGAAGCCCAGAAGACCAACTCGAAGATGAAGCACCACCATCTGCCTGAGCAACGCCCTTGTGAGGACTAGAAACCTAATCTACGCAACTAGCCGCAGCCGAGGCTCTAGGATTTGCCTCCCCGGCACCAGCTGCTAGAGAGGCAGGCAAAGGAGAGGCGAATTTATGGGTTTACTGACGAAGCTTGGAGGGGAGGGGAAGTTTTCCCTAGCCGCCTATGCATGAAGGAAAAGGTAAAGCATGTGAAAAAGCTTTGAATCGTAGAGACCCTAAACAGTTGTAAAGATGGTGAATTTAGAAACTAACACTATTTTTATTTTTGATTTTGCTAATTTAGGTCAACTGAGAATTTCGTACAAGGCCTCACAATCTTATGATCTTATGTATTTCCTTTGGTTATGATGGAATTAATTCTTTGCATCAAATAAACCATGAAATAATACTTGGTAGTTTTAGAGATTTTATAATTGTGATCTAATTTTTCCTTCGAGTTAATTAAGATGTACACACAAAGCATTAAATCACTTGAGCCTTAGTAAATATCTACACTAGTAAGTTTTTTCTTCATGTTAGAAATACTTAGCAGTGTAGATACTCCCTAAGGCTAGGTTATGTTGCGTTGTTGTGGCGACTTCACACATGAGATTATTTGGCCTTACACCATCAGTGTATATAGCTTCAACAAAAAATAAATTTATCCAAAAGGATGTGGGTGCTACTTGATTCACTTACTTTTTCTTGACAAGTACATACACGAACATGGTTGCTACTCTTTATTAGTTGTATGTTTGTACCATAAAAATATACGTACATCATTAAAATAAATCAGCAGTGAAATTGCTAGAAATAAGGTGATGCCTTACAAAACAAGAAACACTGGCAAACTTAATTCAAAGAACTATTGTTGGAATGGATTGACCTAGTTGAAACATGCAACCTCTATGTATGTTCCATCTTCCTTCTTCCTATTTTATTCAAGGACACCAATGCATTGGATCGATCTCCTCAAGAAGAATCCCTTTGATTCATCGTTGGTTTCCATGGATTCCAAAACTACTATGTCTGCTCCCCCTCCTCTAAATCTCACGTCATCTATATATCTTGATACTTAGAGGGACTATTTTGATTGATTTAGGATTCTAGAGTTTGTAGCCTACATGTGTTATACATTCATTTTACATCACTATTTTAGAAGATAAATACTTTACTTTTATGTTTATTTAGTTGCCTTTACATTGAAGTAAGTATGGTTTATTTATAATGCAGAGGATTGCTGGAATAATTACCATATATGTTGTCGGGGGAATTTGGAGCTTGATGAAGAAATTACACTTTCAAGACCATATAAAAATAGAAGAAAATTATGGTTTTCACAAGGGATGAGCCCATGAGCCAGAAGGAGCCAACCAAGGGATCCCTTGGGGGCCTAGGTGCCTTCCTTACAGGGATGCCTAAAGGGGGCCTATGGCCCACAAGCACTCCTACCCTGCTAGGTGGCTATGATTCCCCATCGAGGAGAAACCCTGAGTATAATTTTTAGAAGAATTTTCCACCGCCTCTATGAGGCAGAAACCTACTTTTTTTTCTCTCCGAAAGGGCTATTTTAGGAGAGATTTGCCGCCTCCAGCAAGGGGACTTCGAAGAAATCATCATCACCAACCCCAGAGCAACGATGAGAACAAACAAGTCATCTTACCAGTATTCATCAACCACCCCCATGTAGCTACCCGACCTCAAACGGTCAAGTCTCTGTGCTTCAGTGTCATCCCTGGATCGATAATGCTGACACACACAGTACTCGAAGGATTTATAACAGAGTAGCAATCACACACTTATTACATCGAATGTCTCCAAAAGAGAACTTATTACAATAAATATGGCTTAAGGCCATCTAATACGATAACAGCGGAAGGCTTGGAAGATAAAGTGAGTCCATCAACTCCAACGGCATAGCTGAGCTGCATGACAACGACCTAGTGAACCTTACTCCAAGTCTGAAAAGTCTGCAACGTGATATGTTGCAGCCTGAAAATGGGTCAGCACATGGAATATGCTGGCAATGTAACACAGTAGAGCAATGAACAGAAATAATGCTAACACTATATGCATATCTGGCTGGTGGAGGCTGTATGGTTATAATGTTTTTCGAAAAGCCAATTTTTCCCTATAACAAAGGAATAAGTTTTATTTTAACTATCATGGTACTTGAAACATCACTGAGAAGGTTCCTCCAACTCAATCCCAATTAAAGTAGTTCATTAACCCAACAAATTAATTTAGAGTGATGAGATATAATAGGAAAATCCAAGTACTAGATACTCAAGATGTCCATAATTGGGGACACGGCCAACCATGATTAGATTGTACACTCTGCAGAGGTTTGTGCACTTTTCCCCACAAGACTCGATCTCCTCCATTGGATTTCTCGCACTACATGATGTTTGAGAAATGGATGACTGAGACACAGTCTTTCAGAAGCATTTACCCTTTACTCTGGGTGGACAGTTACACCTACTTTCCCTCTACATCTGCTAGCCCACCACTGAAAGAGGTCACACAACTTACTCATACTATGCCAGAGCCCATAATGGCTTTTGGCTGCACACGGAAGTTTCTAGCATGAATAATCTTAAGATCTCTTTAAGCCTGGGTGGCGGACCATAGGATGATCACACAGGTACTCCGGCATATCCTAGGACAACACTGGATTCTCCAGGTGCCCAAACAAGCAATCCACTCAAAGTGTATTAAAGTTGTTGTTGGGGATCGTAGCAGAAATTTAAAATTTTCTACGCATCACCAAGATCAATCTATGGAGTAATCTAGCAACGAGGGGAAGGAGAGTGCATCTACATACCCTTGTAGATCGCTAAGCGGAAGCGTTGCAAGAACGCGGATGAAGGAGTCATACTCGTAGAGATTCAGATCGCGGTTGATTCCGATCTAAGCGCCGAACCACGGCGCCTCCGCGTTCAACACACGTGCAGCCTGGTGACGTCTCCTACGCCTTGATCCAGCAAGGGGAGAAGGAGAGGTTGGGGAAGACTCCGTCCAGTAGCAGCATGACGGCGTGGTGGTGGTGGAGGAGCGCGGGACACCAGCAGGGCTTCACCAAGCACTACGAGAGACGAGGAGGGAGAGAGGTAGGGCTGCGCCAAGAGGGAGATCGAATCGTGTCTGTTGCAGCCCCCAATACCTCAAGTATATATAGGGGAAGGGGAGGGGCTGCACCCCCATCTAGGGTTCCCTCCCTAGGAGTGGCGGCAGCCCCAAAACCCATCTAGGGTTGCGGCCAAGGGGGAGAGAGGGGGGCGCACCTAGGGTGGGCCTTAAGGCCCATCTGGACCTAGGGTTTGCCCCCTCCCACTCTCCCTTGCGCCTTGGGCCTTGGTGGGAGGCGCCCCAGCCCACCTAGGGGCTGGTCCCTTCCCACTATTGGCCCATGTAGGCCTCCGGGGCTGGTGGCCCCACCTGGTGGACCCCCGGACCCCTCCGGTGGTCCCGGTACACTACCGGTGATGCCCGAAACACTTCCGGTGGCCAAAACCATATTTCCTATATATCAATCTTTACCTCCGGACCATTTCGGAACTCCTCGTGACATCCGGTATCTCATCCGGGACTCCGAACAACATTCGGTAACCATGTACATACTTTCCCTATAACCCTAGCGTCATCGAACCTTAAGTGTGTAGACCCAACGGGTTCGGGAGTCATGCAGACATGGCCGAGACAACTCTCCGGTCAATAACCAATAGCGGAATCTGGATACCCATGTTGGCTCCTACATGTTCCACGATGATCTCATCGGATGAACCATGATGTCAAGGATTCAATCAATCCCGTATACAATTCCCTTTGTCTAGCGGTACGATACTTGCCCGAGATTTGATCGTCAGTATCCCGACACCTTTTTCAATCTCGTTGCCGGCAAGTCTCTTTACTCGTTCCGTAACACATCATCCTGTGATCAAATCATTGATCACGTTGTGCACATTATGATGATATCCTATCGAGTGGGCCCAGAGATACCTCTCCATTACACGGAGTGACAAATCCCAGTCTCGATTTGTGCCAACCCAACAGACACTTTCGGAGATACCCGTAGTGTGCCTTTATAGCCACCCAGTTACGTTGTGACGTTTGGCACACCCAAAGCACTCCTACGATATCCGGGAGTTGCACAATCTCATGGTCTAAGGAAATGATACTTGACATTATAAAAGCTTTAGCATACGAACTACACGATCTTTGTGCTAGGCTTAGGATTGGGTCTTGTCCATGACATCATTCTCCTAATGATGTGATCCCGTTATCAATGACATCCAATGTCCATGGTCAGAAAACTGTAACCATCTATTGATCAACGAGCTAGTCAACTAGAGGCTTACTAGGGACATGGTGTTGTCTATGTATCCACACATGTATCTGAGTTTCCTATCAATACAATTCTAGCATGGATAATAAATGATTATCATGAACAATGAAATATAATAATAACTAATTTATTATTTCCTCTAGGGCATATTTCCAACAGTCTCCCACTTGCACTAGAGTCAATAATCTAGTTCACATCACCATGTGATTAACACTCACAGGTCACATCGCCATGTGAACGACATCCAAAGAGTTTACTAGACTGAATAATCTAGTTCACATCACTATGTGATTAACACTCAATGATTTCTGGGTTTGATCATGTTATGCTTGTGAGAGAGGTTGTAGTCAACGAGTCTTGCCATATTCAGATCCCTATGTATTTCGCAAAACTTTATATCATAGATGCTGCTACCACGTTCCACTTGGAGCTATTCCAAATTGTTGCTCCATTATACGTATCCGGTATCTCTACTCAGAGCTATCCAGATAGGTGTTTAAGCTTGCATCGATGTAACTCTTTACGTCGAACTCTTCATCACCTCCATATCCGAGAAACATTTCCTTATTCCTCTAAGGATAATTTTGACTGCTATCTGGTGATCCACTCCTAGATCACCTTTGTACCCTCTTGCCAGACATGTGGCAAGGTACACATCAGGTGCGGTACTCAGCATGGCATACCGTATAGAGCCTATGACAAAAGCATAGGGGACGGCCTTCGTCCTTCCTCTTTCTTCTGTCGTGGTCAATCTTCGAGTCTTACTCAACTTCACACCTTACAACTCAGGTAAGAACCCCTTCTTTAACTGATCTATTTTGAACTCCTTCAAAAACATGTCAAGGTGTGCGTTCTTTGAAAGTATCATCAGGCGTTTTGATCTATCTCTATAGATCTTGATGCCCAATATGTAAGCATCTTTATCCAGGTCTTCCTTTGAAAAACACTCTTCAAACAACGGTTTATGCTTTCCAGAAACTCTACATTATTTCGGATCAACAATATGTCATCCACATATACTTATCAGAAATGTTGTAGTTCTCCCACTCACTTTCTTGTAAATACAAGTTTCTAGCAAACATTGCATAAACCTAAAAGCTTTGATCACTCCATCAAAGCATATATTCTGACTCCGAGATGCTTGCTCTAGTCCATAGAAGGATTGCTGGAGCCAGCATACATTTTAGCATCCTTAGGATTGACAAAACTTTGATTGTATCACATACAACTTTTTCTTACGAAAGCTGGTAAGAAAACTTGTTTTGACATCCATCTGTCAGATTTCATAATCGAAAAATACAGCTAATGCTAACATGATTCCGACGGACTTAAGCATCGCTACGGGTGAGAAATTCTCATCGTAGTCAACTCCTTGAACTTGTGAAAAAAAACTCTTTCCCAAAAGTCTAGCTTCATAGACGGTAACATTACCGCCCACGTCTGTCTTCTTCTTAAAGATCCATTTATCTCAATGGCTTGACGATCATCGGGCAAGTCCACCAAAGTCCATACATGGATCCTATCTCGGATTTCATGACTTCTAACCATTTGTCGGAATACGGGCCCACCATCGCTTCTCCATAGCTCGTAGGTTCATTGTTGTCTAACAACACAATATCTAAGACAGGATTATCGTACCACTCAGGAGTAGTACATATCCTTGCCGACCTATGAGGTTCGATAGCAACTTGATCCGAAGCTTCATGATCACTATCATTAACTTCCTCTTCAACAGACGTAGGCACCACAGAAAACATCTTTCTGTGTTGCATCACTCTCTGGTTGAAACAAAGGTTCGACAACCTCATCAAGTTCTATCTTCGTCCCACTCAATTCTTTCGAGAGAAACTCCTTCTCGAGAAAGGACCCGTTCAATTTGCCCTCGGATCTAAGATAGAAGGTATACCCAACTGTCACCTTTGGGTATTCTACGAAGATGTGTTTGTCCGCTTTTGGGTTCGAGCTTCTCCGGCTGAAGCCTTAAGCATAGCAGCCCCAAACATTAAGAAATGACAACTTTGGTTTCTTTCCAAACCAATGTTCATATGATGTCGTCTCAACGGACTTAGACGGTGTCCTATCTAAAGTGAATGCAGCTGTCCCTAACGCATAACCTCAAAATGAAAACGGTAGATCGGTAAGAGACATCATAGATCGCACCATATCTCATAAGGTTCGATTATGACGTCCGGACACACCATTACGCTGTGGTGTTCCAGGTGGATTCAACTATTAAACAATTCACAATGTCTTAAGTGTTTGCCAAACTCATAACTCAGAAATTCTCATTGATTAGATTGTAGGAATTTGATCTTCTTGTTATGATGATTCTTAACTTCACTCTGAAATCGCTTGAACTTTTGAAACGTTTCAGACTTGTGCTTCATTATGTAAATATACCTATATCTACTCAAATTGTCAGTGAAGATGAGAAAATAGCGATATCCACCACACGCTTCAATTTCTCATTGGATCACACGCATCAGCATGTATGATTTCCAACAAGTCACTTGCCCGTTTCATTGTACCTGAAAACGGGGTCTTAGTCATCCTGCCCATGAGGCATGGCTCGCATGTGTCATGTGATTCAAAATCAAGTGACTCCAAACATCCATCGACATGGAGTTTCTTCATGCATTTTATGCCAATATGACCTAAGCGGCAGTGCCACAAGAAAGTGGTACTATCATTATTAACTCTACATCTTTTGGCGTGAACATGTGTATTACCACGACCGAGATTCAATGAACCATTCACATAGTGTGCATGACCATGAAAGGTATTATTCATGTAAACAGAATAACCATTATTCTCTAACTTAAATGAATAACCGTATTGCAATGAACATGATCTAATCATATTTATGCTCAACGTAGACACCTGATAACATTTATCTAGGTTCAATACTAATCCCGAAGGCAGGTGGAGCGTGCGATGGTGATCTCATCAACTTTGGAAACACTTCCAACACCCATCGTCACCTCGCCCTTAGCCAATCCCCGTTTAGACTGTAGCTTTTGCTTCAAGACACCAATAATAGCAACTGAACCGGTATCCAAGACCCAGGTGCTACCAGGAGTACTAGTGAGGTACACATTAATAACACGTATATACTTTGAAGTTGCCAGCCTTCTTATCTACCATGCATTTGGGGTAATTCCGCTACCAGCGACCGTTCCCCTTACAATAGAAGCACTTAGTCTCGAGTTTGTGTTCAACCTTGGATTACTTCACTGGAACGGCAACTGGTTTGCCATCCATGAAGTTTCCCTTCTAGCCCTTGCCCTTCTTGAAACCAGTGGTCTTGTTAAACCATCAACACTTGATGCTCCTTCTTGATTTCTACCTTTTGCGGTCTTAAGCACCGCGAAGAGCTCCGGGATCAACTCCATCCCTTGCATGTCATAGTTCATCACGAAGATCTAGTAGCTTAGTGATAGTGGCTAGAGAACACTATCAATCACTATCTTATCTGGAAGTTTAACTCCCACTTGATTTAAGTGATTGTAGCACCCAGACATTCTGAGCACATGCTCACTAGCTGAGCTATTCTCCTCCATCTTGTTGGCAAAAGAACTTGTCAGAGGTCTCACACCTCTCAACACGGGCATGAGCCTTAAATCCCAATTTCAGCTCTTGGAACATCTCATATGTTCTATGGCGTTCAAAACGTCATTGGAATCCCGATTCTAAGCCGTAAAGTATGGTGCACTAAACTATTAGGTAGTCATCAGAATGTGTCTGTCGGGTGTTCACAACATCCACAGACGACGTTGTAGGGGTTTGCACATCGAGCAGTGCATCAAAGACATAAGCCTTCTGTGTAGCAGTGAGGACACTCCTCGGACTACGGACCTAGTCCGCATCATTGCTTACAATATCTTTCAACTTAATCTTTCTCTAGGAACATATTGAAACAGGGAGCTACAATGTGAGCTATTTATCTACAACATATTTGCGAAGACAATTTAGACTATGTTCATGATAATTGAGTTCATCTAATCAAATTAATTTAATGAACTCCCACTCAGATAGACATCCCTCTAGTCATCTAAGTGAAACATGATCCGAATCGACTAGGCCATGTCCGATTATCATGTGAGACGGACTAGTCATCAACGGTGAACATCTCATGTTGATCGTATCCTCTATATGACTCATGTTCGACCTTTCGGTCTTCCGTGTTCCGAGGCCATGTCTGTACATTCTAGGCTCGTCAAGTCAACCTAAGTGTTTCGCATGTGTCCCAAGGCCATGTCTGTACATGCTAGGCTCGTCAACACCCGATCATCACGTGGTGCTTCGAAACAACGAACCTTCGCAACGGTGCACAGTTAGGGGGAACACTTTTCTTGAAATTTTAGAGAGGGATCATCTTATTTAAGCTACCGTCGTTCTAAGCAAATAAGATGTAAAACATGCTAAACATCACATGCAATCAAATAGTGACATGATATGGCCAATATCATTTTGCTCCATTTGATCTCCATCTTCGGGGCTCCATGATCATCATTGTCACCGGCATGACACCATGATCTCCATCATCATGATCTCCATCATCATGTCTTTTTGAAGTTGTCTCGTCATCTATTACTTCTACTACTATGGCTAACGCTTTAGCAATAAAGTAAAGTAACTACATGACGTTTATGTTGACACGGAGGTCATAAATAAATTAAGACAACTCCTATGGCTCCTGCCGGTTGTCATACTCATCGACATGCAAGACGTGATTCCTATTACAAGAACATGATCAATCTCATACATCACATATATCATTCATCACATCCTTTTGGCCATATCATATCACAAGGCATATGCTGCAAAAACAAGTTAGACATCCTCTAATTGTTGTTGCAAGTTTTTACGTGGCTGCTATAGGTTTCTAGCAAGAACGTTTATTACCTACGCCAAAACCACAACGTGATATGCCAATTTCTATTTACCCTTCATAAGGACCCTTTTCATCGAATCCGATCCGATTAAAGTGGGAGATATAGACACCCGCTAGCCACCTTATGCAACTAGTGCATGTCAGTCGGTGGAACCAGTCTAACGTAAGAGTACATGTAAGTTCGGTTCGGGCCGCTTCATCCCACGATGTCGCCGAATCAAGATAAGACTAGTAACGGCAAGTAAATTGACAAAATCGATGCCCAGAACAACTTGTGTTCTACTCGTGCATAGAAACTACGCATAGACCTAGCTCTGATACCACTGTTGGGGATCGTAGCAGAAATTTAAAATTTTCTACGCATCACCAAGATCAATCTATGGAGTAATCTAGCAACGAGGGGAAGGAGAGTGCATCTACATACCCTTGTAGATCGCTAAGCGGAAGCGTTGAAAGAACGCGGATGAAGGAGTCGTACTCGTAGCGATTCAGATCGCGGTTGATTCCGATCTAAGTGCCGAACCACGGCGCCTCCGCGTTCAACACACGTGCAGCCCGGTGACGTCTCCTACGCCTTGATCCAGCAAGGGGAGAAGGAGAGGTTGGGGAAGACTCCGTTCAGCAGCAGCATGACGGCGTGGTGGTGGTGGAGGAGCGCGGGACTCCAGCAGGGCTTCGCCAAGCACTAGGAGAGACGAGGAGGGAGAGAGGTAGGGCTGCGCCAAGAGGGAGATCGAATCGTGTTTGTTGCAGCCCCCAATACCTCAAGTATATATAGGGGAAGGGGAGGGGCCACGCCCCCATCTAGGGATCCCTCCCCAGGGGTGGCGGCAGCCCCAAAACCCATCTAGGGTTGTGGCCAAGGGGGGGAGAGGGGGGCGCACCTAGGGTGGGCCTTAAGGCCCATCTAGACCTAGGGTTTGCCCCCTCCCACTCTCCCTTGCGCCTTGGGTCTTGGTGGGAGGCGCCCCAGCCCACCTAGGGGCTGGTCCCTTCCCACTATTGGCCCATGTAGGCCTCTGGGGCTGGTGGCCCCACCTGGTGGACCCCCGGACCCCTCCGGTGGTCCCGGTACACTACTGGTGATGCCCGGAACACTTCCGGTGGCCAAAACCATACTTCCTAGAGTATGAACCACATTCCGGAACTCCTCGTGACGTCTGGGATCTCATCTGGGACTCCGAACAACATTCGGTAACCGCGTACATACTTTCCCTATCACTCTAGCGTCATCGAACCTTAAGTGTGTAGACCCTACGGGTTCGGGAGTCATGCAAACATGGCCGAGACAACTCTTCGGTCAATAACTAACAGCGGGATCTGGATACCCATGTTGGCTCCTACATGTTCCACGATGATCTCATCGGATGAACCACAATGTCAAGGATTCAATCAATCCCGTATACAATTCCCTTTGTCTAGCGGTACGATACTTGCCCGAGATTCGATCGTCGGTTACCAGCAAGTCTCTTTACTCGTTCCATAACACATCATCCCGTGATCAACTCCTTGATCACATTGTGCACATTATGATGATATCCTACCGAGTGGGCCCAGAGATACCTCTCCGTTACATGGAGTGACAAATTCCAGTCTCGATTCGTGCAACCCAACAGACACTTTCGGAGATACCCATAGTGTACCTTTATAGGCACCCAGTTACATTGTGACATTTGGCACACCCAAAGCACTCCTACGGTATCCGGGAGTTGCACAATCTCATAGTCTAAGGAAATGATACTTGACATTAGAAAATCTTTAGCATACGAACTACACGATCTTTGTGCTAGGCTTAGGATTGGGTCTTGTCCATCACATCATTCTCCTAATGATGTGATCCCGTTATCAACGACATCCAATGTCCATGGTCAGGAAACCATAACCATCTATTTATCAACGAGCTAGTCAACTACAGGCTTACTAGGGAGATGGTGTTGTCTATGTATCCACACATGTATCTGAGTTTCCTATCAATACAATCCTAGCATGGATAATAAACGATTATCATGAACAATGAAATATAATAATAACTAATTTATTATTGCCTCTAGGGCATATTTCCAACAGTTGCCACCTTAAGTTGAACCATTAATTAACAATCTCACATCTGTCATGGATACACTCAAACCCAATCCATGTCTACGAGCATAGCATAGCAATATAAGCAACGTAGAGGTAACTCATGAGGGTTTGATAATAAAACAGGTAATAGGTTCTACCTCATCATCTACTTCCCAAACCCACAAGTTAATCACATCCTAATCATGCAGTGTTTCAGGATTGGAACTAATGCATAGAAACTGGGTAATAAAGGGGTATGATCAAAGTGTTACTTGCCTTGCTGATGATCCGTGAAACCTAGAGACTCGTAGTAGCACGCTTCGCACTACGGGTGTTCTATCTTAGAAAAACAATAGCATACATAAGCAATCAAAAAAAGATGCACGGGTAAAACTCAAATAAGAAGATCTAACCAGAAAGTTCAACTTAAGAACTCTGGTTTGCAAAAAGAATCAAATCAAACGGAGCAACGAAACACAAACTGCGAAAGAAACAAGATCCGATTACTAATTTGGACTAAAGTCAAATTTTACAGTACCAAAATCTTGTTCAAGTTGGTTAAACGGAAAGAGGGCTTCGAGACGAAGATCTAGGCGCTTGAATTGCCTGATTCCGATAAACGAGAGAAAAGAAAAACTAAAACAAAAATCGGATCAGAAATCGTGATCGAAAATAATCGCGAGAAAAAGAAAAACGGACAAACATGCTAACGAATGAACGTTCGTTGTCTATTACTAACGGGTGAAATCCTGTGATAAAACGAACATACGGACGAACATCCGCTGAATAAACTAAACCAAGAAAAGCAACGAATCGGTCTAAAAAATGTAACAAGGGTTTTAAAAAAATTGGCGGTTTTTACCTAAACCGAAAAAAACCGAACTGCGAGATTCAAACTCCGGCGCGGCTCTGGCGGCATCCAGCGAGCAGGCGGCGGTGCGGGCGACGACGGGGGTGCGGCGCGGGGCGGCGGAGGGCGGTACAGCAGGGGCTTGGTGGCGGTGCAGCAGCAGGCGGCGAGCGCCGGCGTGCGGCGGTGGCCCGAGGCGGCGGGGCAAGCAGCGCGGCTTGCGGGGGCTGGCAGCGGTG
>NC_057812.1:75046813-75076515 GCF_018294505.1 Triticum aestivum | reverse complement strand
GGGAGGCAGCTTGTGGGAGGGGTCGAGGTCATGGCGGCGGCTCGAACTCCCTCGAGGCGTCCGACTCTGATACGACAGCGGCGCGGGGCTGGCTGGGCCAGCTGGGCCGCGGCCCAGTTCGGTCCTGCGAGCGTCCTCTTTTTTTTAACATATTTTGCCGAAAAGAAATCCTAGAAAAATAAAAAATATCAAAATATCAAAAAAAAAAATCACCGTCTAAATAGAATATTTCGAACAAGGTGAACATTTTCTTGGCCTAAAATGCAATTTTTGAAAAATGCATATTTTTTTCCTATGCAAATAAAAATAGCAATAAAATCCGAATAAAATCAAAAAGTTGATTTTAATATTTTTCCTCCAATATTTCGTTTATTTTGGAGAAGTCATATTATCTCCTCTCATATATCTTAATATGAAATATTTTTGGAGAGAAAAATAATAAAACAACTGATCCTCGTTTCGATATTTGATAAAATTCAAATATGAAAACCGTGAAATCCTCAACTCTCTCCGAGGGTCCTTCAGTTGCTTAGAATTTAGAGGATCGCGAAACGAAAAGAAAATAAAATATGATATGCATGAATGACCTACGTATAACATTCCAAATTGAAAATTTGGGATGTTACAAACCTACCCCCCTTAATATGAATCTCGCCCTCGAGATTCGGGTTGGCTAGGAAATAGGTGTGGGTGGTCTTTGCAAAGATCATCATCTCGTTCCCAGGTGGCTTCATCCTCAGTATGGTGGCTCCATTGAACTTTGCAAAATTTGATAACCTTGCTGCGAGTAACTCGGCTAGCAAACTCTAGAGTCTGGACAGGCTTCTCCTCATACGTCAAATCACTGTCCAACTGAATTGCTTCCAGGGGCACCGTATCTCTCAGAGGAATATCGGCCATCTCCGCATGAAACTTCTTCAACTAGGAAACATGAAACACATCATGTACTCCTGACAGTCCTTTGGGTAACTCCAACTTGTAGGCAACTTCTCATATGCGTTCCAAACCACAATACTGTCCCACAAATCTCGGGGCTAATTTCCCCTTAACACCAAAATGTTTAACACCTCGAAGAGGTGACACTCGCAGATATGATCTGTCTCTGATTTCATAGACTACCTCCATGCGTTTTGAATCTGCATAACTCTTATGTCGGAACTGAGCTACCTTCAGTCTATCTCGAAAGAGTTTAACCTTGTCTTCTGATTCCTTAATAAAATCTGGTCCAAACAACTGGCGGTCTCCAAATTCATCCCACATCAACGGTGTTCGGCATCTTCTCCCATACAATGCTTCGAACGGTGCCATCTTCAAACTGGCCTGGTAGCTGTTGTTGTATGAGAACTGTCGGAGTAAGTGACCACAGGTAGCCTAGCCGGCCCCCCTGGCCTTTCTGAAAAAATTACGAGCCGATCCGGCTCTCAAGAATCCAAGACATGGGGCCGCCTTCCCCTGGACGGCTGTCTCCCAGGCCGGCTATTAGAAGGCGGCCCGACTTCTTTTAGCCCTCATGAAGAAAGCCGCGGGAGGGCCGGCTCCGAGGAGCCGGCTGCGAGAAGGCCGACTCCAAGGAGTCGGCTCCCATAAAGCGGTCAAGACCATACCCTCGAAGTCTGCATCCACATAACGGCGATGTGACGGGGCGTGGCTACAGTGAAGCCTGCCACCTCCCAATCCCGGAGCGCGCCTAGCACAGTGCGCCGTACGGGTGGCCATGACCCGTCCGGCGTAGCATTGTTGCCACGTTGACCCTGATGTCATCCACGACGGGCTACCAGTACGGCCCACGGGCAGTGGGCCCCTTCGGGCAGAGAGACACCCGAAGGCGGCCTAGCCTCCCCCAGTCGGCCCAAGATGGAGCCCGCTCTCTCCAGCCGGCTTGCCACCCCCTCGAAGGAGATGCCCCATTAAGGAGACAAGACACGGTGAGGCTACAGTGGTCACCCGCCGGACGGCAGCACTGTAGCCACGCTTACCTCGGCGAAGCCCTTGTCACCAAGATTGAGAAACAGTAACTAGCCACCGACAAGGCCCTGGACAGTGGGGCCTGCCTGTCGACCAAGGAGCCGGTAGCCGGCGGGACCCACCAGCCGGCGGGCCCCACCAGCCGGCGCAGAAGCCGGAGAGCTAAGACACAGACGGCTGGGCCCCACGCCTAGAAGGATTACCATTGTACCCCCGGGGGGAAGGCCTATATAAACCCCCCGGGACACCCATGCAAAGCATGGATCCCTACTAGTTTTAGACACCACGGAGGGAGGAGAAGAGAGCAAGCAGAGCCATTCTTCCTCCTCTCGCCAAACAGCTCAAGGAGCATCGTGTAGCTACTTGTTCATCTAGTGATCATGCGGAGACCCCGAAGAGCAGCAGTAGGGGTGTTATCTCCACGGAGAGCCCTGAAGCTGGGTAAGATTCGCCAGCGTGCATGTCTTCGCCTCATCCCGTTTCCAGGCACCGGCGATGTTTTACTGGCTCCCACAATGATAAGCCACCTGTTGGCATATGTCGCACCTACCACCCGACATTTGGCGCCCATCTTGGGGCCAGGTGCACCGTCGTCCGGAGACCTGTTTTGGATGGGAACCCTCTTCCTCCCCCGCGAGCGTAGCCAGCCCGGCACGCCCGATGGCACTTGCCATGACGCGCTGCAAGGCGTCACCAACGTCTGCGCGGCGAGCAGCCTCGCTGATCTCCTCGACAAGACCCTCATCTCCAACGAGCTCGCCTCCGACGCGGGCACCGACCACCTCGTCAACCTCCTCGGCCGGCTCCATGTCTCCGGCGAGCCTGCTGTGGACTTGGAGTCGATTGGCTCCACCGATCCGATGCCTGTCGACTCCGACACGGCCTCATTCGACACCTTCCCCACCAACGTCATGATCTACAATGGCCCGCTTCCTCGAGCCGATGGCTGCAACGCTGTCACCACCGAGGTGATGGTCATCGGCCACGACGGCGCTGCTGACGAGAGCGCCCACGACGCCCCGCATGCGGCGGTCCACGACTTGTCCATCCCCCTCCCGGCCGACGCTGACGCTGAAGCACTGGAGGCTTGCCGCCTCGCCCTCCTCGCGGAGGGCCGGAAATTGGTTTCCATGAGATGCCTCGCTGAGGCCCACCGACGCGAGGCTGACCGCGCCGCCTTTGGCACGCCGCCCCCAGGCGGGCCCAGCCGGGTCGGCGTTGTCAGACAGTGCGGCGCTACCATTGCCGACACGTTAGGAGTCGACCGCCCAGTCTACGCCACTCCACTCGAGAACCTGCGCGCCGCCCAGGCGGCCATAGACGAGCTAGACGGACTGGGGGCCGAAGAACTCCCCCACATGACCCGACGCATCCAGCAGCTGATCGATGCAGCCATGCAGTGGCACGAAGCCGATGCCCGCGCGGAAAACCCTCCCCCGCGCCGAGATCACGGCGCGACGTCCCGGACGCCGACTGCGGGTAGAGACCGCGCGCGGCGCGAGAAAGAGCCGGCTGCCAGCCGAAGCCAAACCCGGATCTCCATCGAGCGAGACGCAGAAGGCCACCCTCGGGCAGTGGGGTGGCGGGGCAATCCGCCTCCGCCTCGGCCCTGTGGAGAGAGATATCCCACCCCTCCGCCTGTGGCGCATACGACTCTCAGCGGCCGACTAGGTCACCGCGAAGGAGTCGGCGAAAACGACACCCGCCATCGGATTGACCGCCTGGCGCGATCCCTAGCGCTGGAAGAACAAGACGATGTCGGTCCGCCTTGCTTTGGCCCCCGCATCCGCGATGAGCCCTACCCCAAAGGGTTCTCGCTCCCAAGACACACGCCCAAGTACAACGGCTCCGTGAAGCCGGAAGATTGGTTGATCGACTACTCCACGGCGGTTAGCATAGCCAACGGCAACCGGCGCGTTGCCGTGAAGTACGTGCCCCTCATGCTGCAAGGCACGGCGCGGACCTGGCTCAACAGCCTCAAACCACACAGCATCAATAGCTGGCTAGATTTCACAGAAGCTTTCGTCCGCAACTTCACCAGCACCTACAAGCGGGCTCCCAAGCCCAGACAGCTCTCCTTGTGCGTACAAGGCCCCGCCGAGTCAACTCGCGACTACCTCACACGTTGGGACGAGCTCCGCAACTCTTGCGAAGGGGTGCACGAGGTGCAAGCCATAGAATACTTCATAGCCGGGTGCCGAGAAGGCACCCTCCTCAAGCACAAACTTCTCTGCGATGAGCCGACTACCCTCGACAAGCTTCTGGACATAGCGGACAAGTAAGCCACCGCCGACTCCTCAATGAAGACCGAGCTCCGGGTAGATGCGTCCGGAAAAGTACTCAACCCAGCGCCCAAGACGCCAGCTGGGGATTCTGGCCGATGCCCACACTCGAACGACCACAAGCGCAAGGGCCCCGCGCCGCCTCCCGCCTGTCAGCAGGTGGCCACAGTCGAAGACGTGCCGCCCGAAGGGCAGCCCGCGCCCAAGAAACCCAAGGGCGGCAGGCCGGCTTGGCAGCCGGCCTTCTCCTACGAGCAAACTCTCAACGCCCCGTGCAAGTTCCACAGCGGAGCGAAGCCGTCCAACCACACAACCCGGAAGTGCCATTGGCTCACCCAAATCTCCAAAGGCGAAGGGCTCACGCCGCCTCCGCCTGCCGGCCCGCCGCCTCCGGTTCCGCCGCTGCCGGCCGCTCGGCCCATAGTCGGAGCCGTGCATGATGAGTTCCCCGACGAGCATGCCGCCTATATCGTCTTTACAAGCCAGCCCGAAGACCGGTGCAGCAAACGCCGAGAGAACCAGGAAGTCAGCATGGTTGCTGCCAACCCCGCTGAGCACATGCACTGGTCAGAAAAACCTATCAGCTGGAGCCGGGCCGACCACCCAGAGGTGATGCCATCTCCCGGCTCTTATGCGTTGGTTCTGGATGCCACCCTTGCAACGTACAGACGCGCCGCCCGCTTCTCCTGTGTGTTGATAGACGGCGGGAGCAGCATCAACATCTTGTACCGCGACACCCTAGAGAAGCTGAATGTCAAGACAAAGCAGCTCATGCCTACTCGGACAGTGTTCCATGGCATCGTACCCGGCCTGTCCTGCGCCCCCATTGGCAAGATCAAGATTGATGTACTTTTTGGGGACAAGGAGCATTTCCGCCGGGAAACAATCTGGTTTGAAGTGGTGGACCTGGAGAGCCCTTACCATGCATTGCTTGGCCGACCTGCCTTGGCCAAATTCATGGCAGTTCCCCACTATGCATACCTCAAGATGAAGATACCAAGCACCAAAGGCATCATCACCGTAGCCGGCGATTACAAGAAGTCCTCTGAGTGCGCAGCAGCCAGCAGCCGGCTGGCCGAGTCCCTTGTGATTGCCGAAGAAAAGAAGATGTTGGACCGAGTCGCGGCCATAGCCGGCAAGCAGTCGGCCTTGTCCCCCGATCCCAAGGAGCATGATGCTCAAGGATCTTTCCAGCCGGCCAAGGAGACGAAGAAGATACCTCTTGACCCCGAGCACCCAGAGAGGTTTGCCGTCATCGGGGTAAACCTAAACAGCAAATAGGAAGGCGAGCTCGCCGATTTCCTCCATGAGAATCGGGACATCTTTGAATGGTCCCCCAAGGACATGCCGGGCGTTCCGAAGGAATTCACCGAGCACAAACTACACGTACGAGAAGACGCAAAGCCAGTCAAACAACCCCTCCGCCGACTGTCGGAGGAGAAACACAGGATTGTGGGAGAGGAGATAGCCCGGCTTCTGGTAGCCGGCTTCATTATGGAAGCTTTCTTTCCAGAGTGGCTCGCCAACCCGGTCCTCGTGCTAAAGAAGAACAACAAGTGGCGCATGTGTATAGCCTACACGAGCCTCAACAAGGCTTGCCCCAAAGATCCCTTTGCCCTGCCAAGGATTGACCAAGTGATAGACTCCACGGCCGGATGCGAGCTGTTGAGTTTCTTGGATGCTTACTCAGGGTATCATCAGATAAAGTTAGATCCGGCACACCGCCTGAAGACCGCCTTCATCACGCCATTCGGAGCCTTCTGCTACCTGACTATGACATTCGGCTTGAGAAATGCCGGTGCCACTTTTCAGCGTTGCATGCAGAAGTGCCTCCTCAAGCAACTCGGCAGAAATGCCCACGTCTATGTAGACGACATTGTGGTGAAGACGGAGAAGCGCGGCACCTTGCTGGAAGACCTCAAGGAAACATTTGAGAACCTACGCCGGTTCCAAATCAAGCTTAACCCCGAGAAATGCGTGTTCGGAGTGCCAGCCGGCCAGCTCCTAGGCTTCCTGGTCTCCGAACGCGGCATCGAATGCAACCCAGTAAAGATCAAGGCCATTGAGAGAATGGCGATTCCCACCAAACTTCGAGACGTCCAGAAGTTTACCGGATGCTTGGCCTCCCTGAACCGCTTCATCAGCCGGCTCGGAGAGAAAGCTCTTCCTCTCTACCGCCTCATGAAGAAGACCAACCACTTCGAGTGGAATGACCAAGCCGATCAAGCTTTTCACGAGCTGAAGAAGATGCTGGCCACGCCGCCTGTCCTGGCGGCGCCGACTGAGAAAGAGCCCATGCTCCTCTATATTGCCGCAACCAGCCGGGTGGTCAGCACCGTCATCGTAGTCCAACGCCCAGAAGAAGGCCGAGCCCAGCCGGTCCAGAGGCCAGTGTACTATCTGAGCGAGGTGCTGTCTACCTCGAAGCAGAACTACCCGCACTACCAGAAGATGTGCTACAGCGTGTACTTCGCCGCCAAGAAGCTGAAGCCCTACTTCCAAGAGCATCCCATCACGGTTGTATGCACCGCCCCGCTGGCCGAGATCATAGGCAGCCGGGATGCATCCGGCCGGGTGGCGAAATGGGCCATCGAGCTGGCCCCTTACGTGATCTTCTACCAGCCTCGCACCGCCATCAAATCCCAAGCATTGGCCGACTTCCTCGTCGACTGGGCCGAGACCCAGTACCTGTCGCCGACTCCCGACTCCACTCATTAGCGCATGCACTTCGATGGGTCCAAGATGCGCACCGGCTTGGGAGCCGGCATCGTCCTCACCTCTCCCAAAGGCGACAAGCTCAGATACACGCTGCAAATCCACTTTCCCGCCTCCAAAAATGTAGCCGAGTACGAGGCGCTCATACACGGGCTCCGGCTTGCCAAAGAGCTCGGCATTCGCCGGATCCTATGTTATGGCGACTCGGACTTGGTGGTCCAGCAATCATCCGGCGACTGGGACGCCAAGGACGCAAATATGGCAAGCTACCGCTTCCTCGTTTAGTAGATCAGTGGGTATTTTGAAGGATGTGAGTTCCTCCATGTACCGCTAGCCAACAACGAGCCAGCTGATGCTCTGGCTCGAATAGGCTCCACCCGGGAAGCAATACCAACCGGTGTCTCTCTACAACGCCTCCTCAAGCCGTCTATCAAGCCGTCTCCAGAGTCTGATTCCATCTTCGTGCCGCCTGACCCCGACGAGGCCGGGTCCGGCTCGAAGAACCAAGCAGGTGGCCCGAGGACTTCGATAGTCGGCCAGGGGGTATCAGCAGGCGGCTCGAGGACTTCCGTAGTTACGCCCGGCCCGGGGACTACCTCACCCGGATCGAGGACTGCAGTAGTCGGCCTGGAGACTACACTAACACAACAGACGGCGGCCGACTCCAGCATTTCACCGCCCAGCCCGCCCGCCCTGGTCGCAGTAGCCGTTTTGGCAATAGAAGAAGTCGCAGCTCCGTCATGGGCTCAATCCATCCTCAACTTCCTAATAAACTAAGATCTACCGGCTGACGAAGTAGAGGCAAGACAAGTCCAACGCCGAGCCGGAGCATACACAATCGTCAACAGAGAGCTCGTCAAGCGCAGTGTCACTGGAGTCCTCTAGCGATGCGTCGAGCAAGAGAAGGGCATTGCAATCCTCAGAGACATCCACCAAGGAGAATGCGGCCACTATGCGGCCTCAAGATCACTTGTCGCCAAAGCCTTCCGCCATGGTTTCTTTTGGCCGACTGCTTTGGATGACGCCAAGGAGTTAGTTAAACATTGCAAAGGGTGCCAACTCTTCAGCTCCAAGCAACACATGCCGGCTTTAGCACTCAAGACCATTCCCCTCACTTGGCCCTTCGCCGTTTGGGGACTGGACATGGTGGGCCCATTCAATACAGCGCGCGGCGGCATGACACATCTGCTTGTCGCCGTGGACATATTCACCAAGTGGATTGAAGCAAAGCCGATCAAGAAGCTGAATGGGCCGACTGCCGTCACATTTATCGCAGATATAACAACTCGGTATGGCGTGCCACACAACATCATCACCGACAATGGCACAAATTTCACCAAGGGAGCCTTGGCACATTTCTGCGTGACGCAAGGCATCCGGTTGGATCTAGCATCCGTCGCCCACCCGCAGTCAAATGGCCAGGTCGAGCGAGCCAACGACCTCATCCTTTCCGGCATCAAGCCCTGACTGATCGTACCACTGGAGCGTTCTGCCAGCTGTTGGCTCGATGAGCTGCCGGCTGTCCTCTGGAGTCTATGCACCACACCAAACAAGTCAACTGGCTTCACCCATTTCTTCCTCGTGTATGGTGCTGAGGCGGTCATCCCAACTGACATCGAGTTCGACTCGCCTCGAGTAACCATGTACATGGAAGCGGAGGCCAAGGAAGCACGAGAAGACGGCGTTGACCTGCTGGAAGAAAGCTGGCTGTTAGCCCTCAGCCGATCCGCCATCTATCACCAGGGCCTGCGCCGCTACCACAGCCGGAAGGTCAAGCCAAGATCCTTCCAAGAGGGTGATCTTGTGCTCCGGCTGATCCAGCGAACAGCCGGTCAGCACAAGCTCTCGGCCCCTTGGGAGGGCCGGTTCGTCATCAGCAGAGCCTTAGGCAACGACTCCTAATACCTGATCGACGCGCAGAAGCTGAAGGCACGAAAGAGAGACGACTCTGGCAAGGAGTCGGAACGACCATGGAACGCCAACCTCCTCCGAAGGTTTTACAGCTGAAATGCAGTATGTATCACGCTAACTTTTGTACTAACTACGAGACAATAGGGCCCCCGAGGAGAGCTCGGGGACTGCCATCTTTTGTCTATAAATGAAAAGTATCATGCTTATGGCCTTGTCATTGCATTCACTTTTTTCCGTCCGGCACTGGGTTCGACTAGTCGGCCCAGGGACTGGCCGCCTGGAGTTATATTAGAAGTCCTACCCGCAGTCAGACAAGTAGTGTGCCGGCTCCCAAGACTTCTCTTGCCAAAAGTCGCAGTTCGAAGAACCGGCTGTCCAGCTAGC
This sequence comes from Triticum aestivum, assembly GCF_018294505.1. NCBI lineage: Eukaryota > Viridiplantae > Streptophyta > Magnoliopsida > Poales > Poaceae > Triticum > Triticum aestivum. The sequence continues at coordinate 75,067,258 of NC_057812.1, read as the reverse complement.
AAGAGTTAAGGGCAGGAACGGGTGCCCACACGAAAAACGGCTTGGGACTAACGGACTAATATAACAAAAGCCAGTTTTTCTCCCACCGCCGACCGGCTACCAGAGTAGCTGGCCGGCCGTCTTCCATTCACCTTGCTCCAATCTAAGAAAGCTCGAGTACTTGCCTTCCCAGAAGGGGAAGGCGGCAAAGGAAACAGCCTAAGGATAAAAAGCATACGTGAATGGAAACCAAACATGCACACGATAATATTTACATAAAAGACCTTCAAAAGGCCAGCATTCAGCATAGTTTGGATACACCCCTAGTGGGTGGAACTGCGGAAGCTTAATAAAATTGTTCAGAAGGAAACAAGCAGGAAAAAAACAAGGACGGCAGATTAAGCCGGCGGAGCGACTGACGAGCCGGGCAGGTCGGTGGAGACGGCAGTGCTGGCTGGAGGAGTGGCCGGCTGACGAACCTCAGCATGATCACCGCCTCCCGCGGAAGGTGCGCTTGCACGCGCCTGGTTGCTGGAGGCACGGTCAGGCTGAGGCTGGCTGGCTGTTCCACCGGCCGGCTCGACGTCTTCACTTTCCTCTCCTTCATCGTCTTCGCCTTCATCGCTGGAGACGATCTCTTCTGCCGAGTCTTCACCCGCCGCCGGGTCCAGCCCAAACCACTCCTCCGGCTGGGCAACGCCGTCATCATTAATCTCGGGAGCAAAGACGCTGATGTCAGTACACTAGGCGATTGTCGATGCGCGCTGAGCGATAGCCGGCCGCACCTCCGCTAGCTCTTCGTCGGCCTCCAGTCGCCAGGTGCGCCTCGGATACCAAGCTCGGACGAACTCCAGCGCCCGCCCAGCTAAAAGCCGGGCCGCTGACGCCTTCCACGCCTCGAAGCGGCCAACCGCAACCTCCAGCCAGTCGGCAGTCCGACTCGGGGTGCGGGGAATCGTCTCGCTTGGCCAGAGGGCGGCCAACACCTGCGCTCTGGCGCGCTGGAGGCGGCGGAGCATACGATGAGCCGGCTGCAGCCGCGCTTGGACCGCTAAGAGTTGCTCTTCGAGCGACCGACTCGCGTCCGGCGCGACTTCAGCCCTCGCCTGCCAGCGCGCTTCGTGATGGGCCTCGATGGTTTGGGCGGCAAAGACGGAGTAGCCAGGAAAGTAGTCTGCACAGAAAATAAAAAGCAGCTCAGGTCAGAACACAAGTCAGGCGGCAAGGGGCAGGCAAGGAGCGAGGAAGGCGGCTTACCGTCGATCAAATCCTCAATACGGCCGAAGCCTTCATTCAGCGCTTGCCTCGTCTCAGCCCAGCCCGCCGCTTTAGTCTCGAACTCGGCCTTCAGGGTGGCTTCGTTATCCTGCGCCTTCTTTAGATCCGCCTTGTGGCTCTCCTCCTCGTCAGCCAGCTTCTTGGCCAGGCGGTCATGCTCCAGGACCAAGGCGTTGTACTCGGTTTCCTTGGCACGAAGGGCGGCCTGCACCTGGCTGAGCTGCCCCCTTAAGTCGGCATTGGCTTCTGCGAGCACGAAAGACAAAAGAAAAACCAGTAAGGTGAAGTCATCAGGAAAGATCCGACCCGACTGCTCAGCAATCGGCCCGAATCTCGGGGACTACACCCAGTGGGTGCGCTGACGCGCCCCCACAGGAGATGAATGAAACCAAGTACGTACTCCAGTTGCTGATCAGGTCTTCGGTTCTCCGACCCAGCTCCTGAGCCTGGGAGTTGAAGGCGGCAGCGTGGAGGTTATGATACTCCTGGAAGATTAGACAGGAGGCGAGAATAAGGTAGTCGTCAAGGAAGATCCGACCCGACTGCTCAGCAGTCGGCCCGAATCTCGGGGACTACACCCAGTGGGTGCACTGACGCGCCCCCACGGAAGAAATCAAGAGAAAACAGCAACCAAAGATAGAAGACTCACCCGGATGACGGCCCGCGTCGCAAGGAACTCCTGGGTGTATTGCTGCAGCGAGGCGGCTTGGGCCTGAAGCCGGTTCCGAACCTCTTGGGCCGCCACATTCAGCTCGCCCGTCCTGCCGCTGGGAGTCCACTCGGACGTGCCGGTGCTGGCCGCCTCCAAGGCCTGCGCCGTCTGGCTGGTACCCGTAGCTCGGTGCGGCTCCGGCGCAGCGATGCCTCCCCCTGCGCACTAGCGCATTGCCGGCTGCACCTCGAGGCCGGCTCCTGCTTCCGGCTCACCCCCAGCCGGCTGCTCTGGTGCCGCAGCCGACTGGCCGCCTTGGCCCGCTCCGGTTGGCGCTGCCGGCGGCGCCCTCTCCATGAAGATCACGGAGTCCTCCCTCCGCTCCATCACCAGCGGTTCTTGGTCGACCTCCTCCAGCGGAGGCACAGGAATGTTGGGGGCCACGGCGCGGAGGGGAATGGCTAGCAGTGGAGGCTGGTTGTGCGAAGCCTCCGCCTCCGTCTCCGCAGCTGCCGCCTCCACCCGGGCCTTGGCTGCTGTATCGGCCTGCTCCTTCGTCGCCTGGGCGGCCCTTCGCTCCGCCGCCTCCCGCTCCTCCCGCGCCTCTCGTGCGTTCCGCTCCGTGGCCTCCCTGAGGTCGGTGCAGGGATCCATGCAGCGGGAGCCTGAAGACCCTCCAGTCAGCCCGACTACGAAGCCGCCCGGACCCCGCTCAAGGGAAAGCGGCGCCCTGTCCGGCGAGCAAAGAAAGGTTTAGAAGAGTTTTCAATCAAAAAGAAGAACAACAAAAAATATGTATCCAAGCATTCGATGACTTACGCTGAGATCGCCTGCGGCTGCTTCACCGCCTTGCGGAAGCGGGCCGCCTTCGCGGCCGCCTCATCTCGCTTGGTCGCCGCTGTGGAAGCCTTGGACTTCTTCGGCCGGCTGCCGAAGAGGATCGACACGGCTCGGCGCTTCTGGGTGCCGCCGCCAGCAGCCGGCGCGCCGGACGAGCTCGCGCCTTGATGATCAGGCGCCGGCTGGCGGCGCGGGGCGACTTCGACCTCGGCATCATCCAGCCAGTCCTTGAAGCCGGCCGTGAGCCCCATGCCTCCGACCTCGTCGCTTTCCCCCACGATGGGGTCTTCCATGGCGGCCGCTCCCAAGTCCGGGTCGTCGGCGTCGTCCACCGCGTGGTCAGGGACGAGCTGGCGCTCTACCCCTGCGGCCCCGGTCGTCGACGGAAGGAGAGGGTTCTGCTAGGGGCAAACCGACTGATCAGAGGCCGGCTACCAAAAAAAACTTACAATGGGCAGAGGGTTGGCGCGAGAGTACGGACCCTTGCCGTACCGCCAATCCTCGGCGAGCTTGCAGTTGGAGATATAGTTCACCATGTAGGAGACCTCCGCATGAGGCATCTCCCTGGTGCTCAGCCGGCTTGGGTCGAAGCGGCCGCTCATCTGACAAACCATGTGAGGCCGGCTTTGGAGGGGAAGAACCCGGCGCTCCACGAAGGCGACCACCAGGTCGGCTCCGGTCAGGCCCTCTGACTAGATCATCACCCGAAGCCGGGAGACGGCTGCGTTCTCGGCCTGAGACAGCGACCTGGCCCGGTAGCTCCACGAAGGCTGCCTCCTAGCCGGCGGGCCGGCTACGTAATCCGGCAGGTTGACGTAGTCGCCTTGCTGGGCGACGTTCTTCACGTAGAAATAAGACTTCTGCCAAAGCTTCACCGACTGGATCAGCGGAATGGACGGGAACGGATTGTTCTCGCTCGCCCGCCTCATAGCGATGAAGGCGCCGCAGGGGGCAGGCACGCCCGCGACGACGGTGCCGAGTTTGCTCTGAAGAATTCCGCCCAGAGCTCGAGCGTGGGGAGGACCCCAAGGAAGCCTTCGCACAGCGTGACGAAGGCCGACAGCAGCATCACCGCGTTGGGCGTGAGGTGATGCGGCTGGAGGTTGTAGAATTCGAGGAAGGCTCGGAGGAGCCCGCTCGACGGGAGGCCGAAGCCACGCAGGCAGTGCGAGCGGAAGATCACCCGCTCGCCCTCCTCCGGTGCCGGCGAAATCTCCTTCTCCGGCGCTAGATGAACCCGAACGAAGTTCCCGCCGGGCAGGCGTCGCGTCTGGCGGAGGAACTCGATGTGGTCCTCATGGACGTTGGAGCCATCCCACGAGCTTGACAGCGCCATGGGGCAGCGTGGCGAGAAGCAAGACGATGCGGCGGCGGAATGAAGCGACAGCGGAACGGCGCGGCAAAGAGCTGCTGCGGTGAAGAGAAGAAGAAGGAGGGCAAGAAGGGGCAGAGTGAGGGAGAGCGCGCGAGCCTCTGCCGCTCCCCCTCCTCCTCCTACTTATAGACCGCGCGGCGGAGCCGAGGAGGCGCGGCGTGGGGGAACGTGGGGATCAACTGCGCCCCCTCCCCCACGTCCCGCGATTATTGTGCCTTGATGGCAGAATAAAACCGCCGTGGGAAGGCGAGCGGTCCATGTGGGCCGTGGAAGATCCGTGCTCGGACCGAGGCCTGGGGCGGCGTCCCGCCGCGCGCGTGCATTGGCAGGATTTCCTCGCCACATGGCCCGTGTTCCCGCCTACGAGAAACGGAGCTTTTCCAAAGACGGCGCGCACAAGCAAAGCCAGCCCCTCAGGATAGGAAGCTGACCAAGCTTCTCGTCCCTTTATCAGCCTTGAAGCTCGCTCAGCTTCGGGGACTACTGTCGGAGTAAGTGACCATGGGTAGCCTAGCCGGCTCCCCCTGGCCTTTCTGAAAAAATTACGAGCCGATCCGGCTCTCAACAATCCAAGACATGGGGCCGCCTTCCCCTGGCCGGCTGTCTCCTAGGCCAGCTATTGGAAGGCAGCCCGACTTCAGCCCTCATGAAGAAAGCCGCGGAAGGGCCGGCTCCGAGGAGCCGGCTGCGAGAAGGCCGACTCCAAGGAGCCGGCTCCCATAAAGCGGTCAAGACCGTAGCCTCGAAGTCTGCATCCACATAACGGTGATGTGACGGGGCGTGGCTACAGTGAAGCCTGCCACCCCCGAATCCCAGAGCGCGCCTGGCACAGTGCGCCGTACGGGTGGCCATGACCGGTCTGGCGCAGCACTGTTGCCTCGTTGACCCTGATGTCATCCACGACGGGCTACCAGTACGGCCCACGGGCGGTGGGCCCCTTCGGGCAGAGAGACACCCGAAGGCGGCCTGGCCTCCCCAAGTCAGCCCAAGACGGAGCCGGCTCTCTCCAGCCGGCTTGCCACCCCCTCGAAGGAGACGCCCCATTAAGGAGACAAGACGCGGTGAGGCTACAGTGGTCACCCGCCGGACGGCAGCACTGTAGACACGCTTACCTCGGCGAAGCCCTCGCCACCAAGATTGAGTAACAGTAACCAGCCACCGACAAGGCCCTGGACAGTGGGGCCTGCCTGTTGACCAAGGAGCCGGTAGCCGGCGGGCCCCAGCAGCCGGCGCAGAAGCCGGAGAGCGAAGACACAGACGGCTGGGCCCCACGCCCAGCCGGATTACCATTGTACCCCCGGGGGGAAGGCCTATATAAACCCCTCAGGACACCCATGCAAAGCATGGATCCCTGCTAGTTTTAGACACCACGGAGGGAGGAGAAGAGAGCAAGCAGAGCCCTTCTTCCTCCTCTCGCCAAACAGCTCAAGGAGCATCGTGTATCTACTTGTTCATCTAGTGATCATGCGGAGACCCTGCAGAGCAGCAGTAGGGGTGTTATCTCCACGGAGAGCCCCGAAGCTGGGTAAGATTCGCCGGCGTGCATGTCTTCGCCTCATCCCGTTTCCAGGCACTGGCGATGTTTTACTGGCTCCCACAATGATAAGCCACCCATTGGCATATGTCGCACCTACCACCCGACAAGAACTCTACGTAGGGCAAATTATCGTCCCAACTAGATCCATAGTCTAATGCACAGGCTGTCAACATGTCCCGCAGAATCTGATTGACTCTCCGAGTCTATCCATCTGTTTGCGGATGAAAAGTTGTACTGAACTCCAGTATGGTACCCAAGGTCTGGTGCAACTGATGCCAAAATTTTAAGTAAACCGTGTTCCTTATCTGACACGATGATCCTCGGAACTCCATGCAGACATACGATCCTGGTCATGTATATCTTGGCCAACTTTGCACTTGTATACGTGGTTTTTACGGGGATAAAGTGAGCCACTTTCGTCAAGCGATCAACTACTACCCATATAGAATCATATCCTAATTTGGTCCTGGGCAATCCGGTGATAAAATCCATGCCAAGCTTATCCCACTTACATTTGGGTATCGACATAGGCTATAGCAATCCTGCTGGCTTCTGATGTTCTGCCTTCACTCTCTGACGTACATCACAGACGGCTACATACTCGGCAATATCCTTCTTCACACCAGTCCACCAGAAACGCTCCTTCAAATCCAAATACATCTTGGTGTTTCCAGGGTGTATCAAGTATGGCGAGTCATGAGCTTCCTGTAATATCAACTTCCTAATCTCTGCATTATTGGGCACATATATACGGTCCTCAAACCACAAGGTGCCGTACTCATCCTCATGAAACCCTTTGGCTTTCCCTTCACTCATCTTCTCCTTTATCTCAGTGATATCTTTGTCATCCTTCTGAGCTTCTCAAATCTTTTCCAATAGTGTTGATTTAACCTCCAATGTTGCCAAAAACCCTTTAGGAACTATTTCCAATCGAAGTTTCCTAAGATCCTCGGCTAACTCCACTACAAAAAAAGACACATCCATGACATTTTGGGTCAAACGAAAAAAAAATTGTCATACATATGACACTTCTATGACGATAATTGTGACAAAACCCCGTATCATCATAGATGTGGTGGGCTCCTACTTCTATGACAAAAAATCATGACAGAAAATGGGCGTTTTGTCCTGGGAGGGCCGGAGACGCAGCTGCATGACATTCTTTGGGCCATCCATGACGGAAAAAACCGTGGTAGAAGCGAGGCCGAGGAAAATTTCGAGGAGTTCCCGATTACGGTGGGAGGTCGAGGGCCGAGCGATGCGCGTTTCTCTCGTACACGTACGCGCGTGTGTGCGAGGCGTTGGCACTAACTGAACCCGAGCGAGGCATTGGGCTCTAACTGAACCCGAGCGATTGCACTACAGGCTATGCGTTACTAAACTCGAGCGACCGATCGATGGCTGTTAACTGAACCCGATCAAGCGATTCCTTCGCTACTGCTGCTAACTGAAGCCGATCGATGCTGCCTCTGGGATGAACAGTGAGCATTGCGGGGGGTTTGGATGAACAGTGAGCGGCGGCGTTGCCTCTTGATGAATAGGACCCCGTGGTGTGGTGGAGGGCTGGATGAACAGTAGACGATGGAGGGTGCCCATGGAGGGGTGGTTGAACAGGACCCCGTGGTGTGGAGGGCTGGATGAACAGTAGACGGTGAAGGGGTGCCCGTGGAGGGGTGGTTGAACAGTAGCCGGTGGAGTAGCGCGCGGTGAAGGCTAGATGAACAGGAGCCCGTGGAGGCTGGAGGAGGTCGACGGTAGCCTGTGGAGGCTGGAGGAGGTCGATGGTGGAGATGAACAGTATCCCGTGGACTCCCGTTTTGCGGTACGCCACACCCCTCCCGATGAACAGGACCCCCGTTTCGACCGTAGGAGGTCTGTTTCGTCCGTTTTGCGGTACGCCACACCCCTCCCGATCAACAGGACCCCTGTTTCGATCGTAGGAGGTCTGTTTCGTCCGTTTTGCGGTACGCCACACCCCTCCCGATCAACAGGACCCCCGTTTCGACCGTAGGAGGTCCGTTTCCTCCGTTTTGCGGTACGCCAGACCCCTCTAGATCAACAAGACCCCGTTCCGAACGTAGGAGGTCCGTTTCCTCCATTGTGCGGTACGCCACGCCTCGTTTCCATCACATGTTCCGTCCAGGCCCTCCCGATGAACACGACCACGCATTCCATTCCGACCCAGCCGGTTGGCTCCCACGCGTTCCGTTGCCTCCTGATGAACACGACGCATTTTGGTGCCTACCCATGAACACGACGCATTCTGTTGCCTCCCCATGAACATGACGACGACGCTATTTCTCCGTTCTGACCTAGCCATGTACACGAGCCCTGGTCGTACGTATGCGCGAGTAGGCATTCGAGACCCCGCCCGTATGTACACATATGTGGCTGTATTTTCTTTCTTGCACCCTGGCCATTGTATGTACGTGTACATGCTACGTGTGCGCCTCTACTACAACACGTACGCGTCTCTACTACGACACGTGCGCGCCTCTACATCCACCAGTATATATGTACGTACACGTTCGCAACCAGAATGACAACACTGTTGGGCAACGTAGTAATTTCAAAAAAATTCCTACGCACACGCAAGATCATGGTGATGTATAGCAACGAGAGGGGAGAGTGTTGTCTACGTACCCTCGTAGACTGACAGCGGAAGCGTTATGACAACGCGGTTGATGTAGTCGTACGTCTTCACGGTCTGACCGATCAAGCACCGAAACTACGGCACCTCTGAGTTCTAGCACACGTTCAGCTCGATGACGATCCCCGAACTCCGATCCAGCAAAGTGTCGGGGAAGAGTTCCGTCAGCACGGCGGCATGGTGAAGATCTTGATGTTCTACTGTCGCAGGGCTTCGCCCAAGCACCACTACAATATTATCGAGGACTATGGTGGAGGGGGGCACCGCACACGGCTAAGAGAATGATCTTGAAGATCAACTTGTGTGTCTAGAGGTGCCCCCTGCCCCTGTATATAAAGGAGCAAGGGGGGGTGCGGCCGGCCCTAGGAGGAGGTGCGCAGGAGGAGTCCTACTCCTACCGGGAGTAGGACTCCCCCCCCCCCCCTTCCCTAGTTGGATTAGGACTTGGGGGAAGGAGGAGAGGGAAGAAAGGAAAGGGGGGGCGCTGCCCCCCCTCCTTGTCCAATTCGGACTTGGGGGGAAGGGGCGCGCGGCAGCCCCTAGGCCTCCTGTCCTCTTCCTCCACTAGGCCCAATAAGGCCCATTAGGTTACCGGGGGGGTTCCGGTAACCTCCCGGTACTCCGGTAAAATGCTGATTTCACCCGGAACACTTACGATGTCCAAACATAGGCTTCCAATATATCAATCTTTATGTCTCGACCATTTCGAGACTCCTCGTCATGTCCGTGATCACATCCGGGACTCCGAACAAACTTTGGTACATCAAAATATATAAACTCATAATGAAACTGTCATCGTAACATTAAGCGTGCGGACCCTACAGGTTCGAGAACAATGTAGACATGACCGAGACATGTCTCCGGTCAATAACCAATAGCGGAACCTGGATGCTCATATTGGCTCCTACATATTATATGAAGATCTTTATCGGTCAGACCGCATAACAACATACGTTGTTCCCTTTGTCATCGGTATGTTACTTGCCTGAGATTCGATCGTCGGTATCTCAATACCTAGTTCAATCTTGTTACCGGCAAGTCTCTTTACTCGTTTTGTAATACATTATCTGCAACTAACTCATTAGTTGCAATGCTTGCAAGGCTTATGTGATGTGCATTACCGAGAGGGCCCAGAGATACCTCTCCGACAATAGGAGTGACAAATCCTAATCTCGAAATACGCCAACCCAACATGTACCTTTGGAGACACCTGTAGAGCTCCTTTATAATCACCCAGTTACATTGTGACATTTGGTATCACACAAAGTGTTCCTCCGGCAAACGGGAGTTGCATAATCTCATAGTCATAGGAACATGTATATGTCATGAAGAAAGCAATAGCAACATACTAAATGATCGGGTGCTAAGCTAATGGAATGGGTCATGTCAATCACATCATTCTCCTAATGATGTGATCCCATTAATCAAATGACAACACATGTCTATGGTTAGGAAACATAACCATCTTTGATTAACGAGCTAGTCAAGTAGAGGCACACTAGTGACGTTTAGTTTGTCTATGTATTCACACAAGTATTATGTTTTCGGATAATACAATTCTAGCATGAATAATAAACATTTATCATGATATAAGGAAATAAATAATAACTTTATTATTGCCTCTAGGGCATATTTCCTTCAGTCTCCCACTTGCACTAGAGTCAATAATCTAGATTACACAGTAATGATTCTAACACCCATGGAGCTTTGGTGCTGATCATGTTTTGCTCGTGGAAGAGGCTTAGTCAACGGGTCTGCTACATTCAGATCCATATGTATGTTGCAAATCTCTATGTCTCCCACCTGGACTAGATCCCGGATGGAATTGAAGCATCTCTTGATGTGCTTGGTTCTCTTGTGAAATCTGGATTCCTTTGCCAAGGCAATTGCACCAGTATTGTCACAAAAGATTTTCATTGGACCCGATGCACTAGGTATGACACCTAGATCGGATATAAACTCCTTCATCTAGACTCCTTCGTTTGCTGCTTCCGAAGCAGCTATGTACTCTGCTTCACATGTAGATCCCGCCACAACGCATTGTTTAGAACTGCACCAACTGACAGCTCCACCGTTTAATGTAAACACGTATCCAGTTTGCAATTTAGAATCGTCCGGATCAGTGTCAAAGCTTGCATCAACGTAACCATTTACGATGAGCTCTTTGTCACCTCCATATACGAGAAACATATCCTTAGTCCTTTTCAGGTATTTCAGGATGTTCTTGACCGCTGTCCAGTGATCCACTCCTGGATTACTTTGGTACCTCCCTGCTAGACTTATAGCAAGACATACATCAGGTCTGGTACACAGCATTGCGTGCATGATAGAGCCTATGGCTGAAGCATAGGGAACATCTTTCGTTTTCTCTCTATCTTCTGTAGTGGTCGGGCATTGACTCTTACTCAATTTCACACCTTGTAACACAGGAAAGAATCCTTTCTTTGCTTGATCCATTTTGAACTTCTTCAAAACTTTGTCAAGGTATGTGCTTTGTGAAAGTCCAATTAAGCGTCTTGATCTATCTCTATAGATCTTTATGCCCAATATGTAAGCAGCTTCACCGAGGTATTTCATTGAAAAACTCTTATTCAAGTATCCCTTTATGCTATCCAGAAATTCTATAACATTTCCAATTAGTAATATGTCATCTACATATAATATCAGAAATGCTACATAGCTCCCACTCACTTTCTTGTAAATACAGGCTTCTCCAAAAGTCTGTACAAAACCAAATGCTTTGATCACATTATCAAAGCATTTATTCCAACTCCGAGAGGCTTGCACCAGTCCATAAATGGATCGCTGGAGCTTGCACACTTGGTTAGCTCCCTTTGGATCGACAAAACCTTCTGGTTGCATCATATACAACTCTTCTTCTAGAAATCCATTCAGGAATGCAGTTTTGACATCCATCTGCCAAATTTCATAATCATAAAATGCGGCAATTGCTAACATGATTCGGACAGACTTAAGCATCACTAAGGGTGAGAAGGTCTCATCGTAGTCAATCCCTTGAACTTGTCAAAAACCTTTTGCGACAAGTCGAGCTTTGTAGACAGTAACATTACCATCAGTGTCAGTCTTCTTCTTCTTGAAGATCCATTTATTTTCAATTGCTTGCCGATCATTGGGCAAGTCAACCAAAGTCCACACTTTGTTCTCATACATGGATCCCATCTCAGATTTCATGGCTTCAAGCCATTTTGCGGAATCTGCGCTCACCATCGCTTCTCCATAGTTCATAGGTTCATCATGATCTAGTAGCATGACTTCTAGAACAGGATTACCGTACCACTCTAGTGCGGATCTTACTCTGTTTGATCTACGAGGTTCAGTAGCATCTTGTTCTGAAGTTTCATGATCATCATCATTAGCTTCCTCACTAATTGGTGTAGGTGTCACAGAAACTACTTCCTGTGATGTACTACTTTCCAATAAGGGAGCAGGTACAGTTACCTCATCAAGTTCTACTTTCTTCCCACTCACTTCTTTTGAGAGAAACTCCTTCTCTAGAAAGTTTCCGAATTTAGCAACAAAAGTCTTGCCTTTGGATCTGTGATAGAAGGTGTATCCAATAGTTTCCTTTGGATATCCTATGAAGACACATTTCTCCGATTTGGGTTCGAGCTTATCAGGTTGAAGCTTTTTCACATAAGCATCACAGCCCCAAACTTTTAGAAACAACAACTTTGGTTTCTTGCCAAACCACAGTTCATAAGGCGTCGTCTCAACGGATTTTGATGGTGCCCTATTTAATGTGAATGTGGCCGTCTCTAAAGCATAACCCCAAAACGATAGCGGTAAATCAGTAAGAGACATCATAGATCGCACCATATCTAGTAAAGTACGATTACGACGTTCGGACACACCATTATGCTGTGGTGTTCCGGGTGGCGTGAGTTGTGAAACTATTCTGCATTGTTTCAAATGTACACTAAACTCGTAACTCAAATATTCTCCTCCACGATCAGATCGTAGGAATTTTATTTTCTTGTTACGATGATTTTCAACTTCACTCTGAAATTCTTTGAACTTTTCAAAAGTTTCAGATTTATGTTTCATTAAGTAGATATACCCATATCTGCTTAAGTCATCTGTGAAGGTGAGAAAATAACGATATCCGCCACGAGCCTCAACATTCATCGGCCACATACATCTATATGTATGATTTCCAACAAATATGTTGCTCTCTCCATAGTACCGGAGAACGGTGTTTTGGTCATCTTGCCCATAAGGCACGGTTCGCAAGTACCAAGTGATTCATAATCAAGTGGTTCCAAAAGTCCATCAGTATGGAGTTTCTTCATGCGCTTTACACCGATATGACCAAAACTCGGCAGTGCCACAAGTAAGTTGCACTATCATTATCAACTCTGCATCTTTTGGCTTCAACATTATTAATATGTGTGTCACTACTATCGAGATTTAATAAGAATAGACCACTCTTCAAGGGTGCATGACCATAAAAGATATTACTCATATAAATAGAACAACCATTGTTCTCTGATTTAAATGAATAACTGTCTCGCATCAAACAAGATCCAGATATAATGTTCATGCTTAACGCTGGCACCAAATAACAATTATTTAGGTCTAATACTAATCCCAAAGGTAGATGTAGAGGTAGCGTGCCGACCGCGATCACATCGACTTTGGAACCATTTCCCACATGCATCGTCACCTCGTCCTTAGCCAATCTTCGCTTAATCTATAGTCCCTGTTTCGAGTTGCAAATATTAGCAACAGAACCAGTATCAAATACCCAGGTGCTACTGTGAGCATTAGTAAGGTACACATCAATAACATGTATATCACATATACCTTTGTTCACCTTGCCATCCTTCTTATCCGCCAAATACTTGTGGCAGTTCCGCTTCCAGTGACCAGTCTACTTGCAGTAGAAGCACACAATTTCAGGCTTAGGTCCAGATTTGGGTTTCTTCTCCTGAGCAGCAACTTGCTTGCTGTTCTTTTTGAAGTTCCCCTTCTTCTTCCCTTTGCCCTTTTTCTTGAAACTAGTGGTCTTGTTGACCATCAACACTTGATGCTCCTTTTTGATTTCAGCATTGGGAAGAGCTCGGGAATTGTCTTATTCATCCCTTGCATATTATAGTTCATCACGAAGCTCTTGTAGCTAGGTGGAAGTGATTGGAGAATTCTGTCGATGATGCAATCATCTGGAAGATTAACTCCCAATTGAATCAAGTGATTATTATACCCAGACATTTTGAGTATATGCTCACTGACAGAACTGTTCTCCTCCATCTTGCAGCTATAGAACTTATTGGAGACTTCATATCTCTCAATCTGGGCATTTGCTTGAAATATTAACTTCAACTCCTGGAACATCTCATATGCTCCATGACGTTCAAAACGTCGTTGAAGTCCGGATTCTAAGCCGTAAAGCATGGCACACTAAACTATCGAGTAGTCATCAGCTTTGCTCTGCCAGACGTTCATAACATCTGGTGTTGCTCCAGCAGCAGGCCTGGCACCCAGTGGTGCTTCCAGGACGTAATTCTTCTGTGCAGTAATGAGGATAATCCTCAAATTATGGACCTAGTCTGTGTAATTGCTACCACAATCTTTCAACTTTGCTTTCTCAAGGAACGCATTAAAATTCAACGGAACAACAACACGGGCCATCTATCTACAATCAAACATAAACAAGCAAGATACTATCAGGTACTAAGTTCATGATAAATTTAAGTTCAATTAATCATATTACTAAAGAACTCCCACATAGATGGACATCCCTCTAATCCTCTAAGTGATCACGTGATCCAAATCAACTAAACCATGTCCGATCATCACGTGAGATGGAGTAGTTTCATTGGTGAACATCACTATGTTGATCATATCTACTATATGATTCACGCTCGACCTTTCGGTCTCCGTGTTCCGAGGCCATATCTGTATATGTTTGGCTCGTCAAGTATAACCTGAGTATTCCACGTGTGCAACTGTTTTGCACCCGTTGTATTTGAACGTAGAGCCTATCACACCCGATCATCATGTGGTGTCTCAGCACGAAGAACTTTCGCAACGGTGCATACTCAGGGAGAACACTTCTTGATAATTAGTGAGAGATCATCTTAAAATGCTACCATCAATCAAAGCAAGATAAGATGCATAAAAGATAAACATCACATGCAATCAATATAAGTGATATGATATGGCCATCATCATATTATGCTTGTGATCTCCATCTTCGAAGCATCGTCATGATCACCATCGTCACCGGCGCGACACCTTGATCACCATCGTAGCATCGTTGTCGTCTCGCCAATCTTATGCTTCCACGACTATCGCTACCGCTTAGTGATAAAGTAAAGTATTACAGTGCAATTGCATAGCATACAATAAATTGACAACCATATGGCTCCTGCCAGTTGCCGATAACTCGGTTACAAAACATGATAATCTCATACAATAAAAATTAGCATCATGTCTTGACCATATCACATCACAACATGCCCTGCAAAAACAAGTTAGACGTCCTCTACTTTGTTGTTGCAAGTTTTACGTGGCTGCTACGGGCTTAAGCAAGAACCAATCTTACCTACGCATCAAAACCACAACGATAGTTTGTCAAGTTGGTGCTGCTTTAACCTTCGCAAGGACCGGGCGTAGCCACACTTGGTTCAACTAAAGTTCGAGAAACTGACACCTGCTAGCCACCTGTGTGCAAAGCACGTCAGTAGAACCAGTCTCGCGTAAGCGTACGCGTAATGTCGATCGGGCCGCTTCATCCAACAATACCGCCGAACCAAAGTATGACATGCTGGTAAGCAGTATGACTTATATCGCCAACAACTCACTTGTGTTCTACTCGTGCATATAACATCAACACATAAAACCTAGGCTCGGATGCCACTGTTGGGGAACGTAGTAATTTCAAAAAAATTCCTACGCACACGCAAGATCATGGTGATGTATAGCAACGAGAGGGGAGAGTGTTGTCTACGTACCCTCGTAGACTGACAGCGGAAGTGTTATGACAACGCGGTTGATGTAGTCGTACGTCTTCACGGCCTGACCGATCAAGCACCGAAACTACGGCACCTCCGAGTTCTAGCACACGTTCAGCTCGATGACGATCCCCAGACTCCGATCCAGCAAAGTGTCGGGGAAGAGTTCCGTCAGCACGACGGCGTGGTGACGATCTTGATGTTCTACTGTCGCTGGGCTTCGCCTAAGCACCACTACAATATTATCGAGGACTGTGGTGGAGGGGGGCACCGCACACGGCTAAGAGAACGATCTTGAAGATCAACTTGTGTGTCTAGAGGTGCCCCCTGCCCTTGTATATAAAGGAGCATGGGGGTGCGGCCGGCCCTAGGAGGAGGCGCGCAGGAGGAGTCCTACTCCTACCGGGAGTAGAACTCCCCCCCTTTCCCTAGTTGGATTAGGACATGGGGGGAAGGAGGAGAGGGAAGAAAGGAAAGGGGGGGCACCACCCCCCCCCTCCTTGTCCAATTCGGACTTGGGGGGGAAGGGGCGCGCGATAGCCCCTAGGCCTCCTCTCCTCTTCTTCCACTAGGCCCATTAAGGCCCATTAGGTTACCGGGGGGTTCCGGTAACCTCCCGGTACTCCGGTAAAATGCCGATTTCACCCGAAACACTTCCGATGTCCAAACATAGGCTTCCAATATATCAATCTTTATGTCTCGACCATTTCGAGACTCCTCGTCATGTCCGTGATCACATCCGGGACTCCGAACAAACTTCGGTATATCAAAATATATAAACTCATAATGAAAATGTCATCATAACATTAAGCGTGCGGACCCTACGGGTTCGAGAACAATGTAGACATGACCAAGACATGTCTCCAGTCAATAACCAATAGCGGAACCTGGATGCTCGTATTGGCTCCTACATATGCTACGAAGATCTTTATCGGTCAGACCGCATAACAACATACATTGTTCCCTTTGTCATCGGTATGTTACTTGTCCGAGATTCGATCGTCGGTATCTCAATACCTAGTTCAATCTCGTTACCGGCAAGTCTCTTTACTCGTTTTGTAATACATTATCTCGCAACTAACTCATTAGTTGCAATGCTTGCAAGGCTTATGTGATGTGCATTACCGAGAGGGCCCAGAGATACCTCTCCGACAACCGGAGTGACAAATCCTAATCTCAAAATATGCCAACCCAACATGTACCTTTGGAGACACCTGTAGAGCTCCTTTATAATCACCCAGTTACGTTGTGACGTTTGGTTGCACACAAAGTGTTCCTCCAGCAAACGGGAGTTGCATAATCTCATAGTCATAGGAACATGTATAAGTCATGAAGAAAGCAATACAAACATACTAAACAATCGGGTGCTAAGCTAATGGAATGGGTCATGTCAATCACATCATTCTCCTAATGATGTGATCCCGTTAATCAAATGACAACACATGTCTATGGTTAGGAAACATAACCATCTTTGATTAACGAGCTAGTCAAGTAGAGGCACACTAGTGACGTTTAGTTTGTCTATGTATTCACACAAGTATTATGTTTCCGGATAATTCAATTCTAGCATGAATAATAAACATTTATCATGATATAAGGAAATAAATAATAACTTTATTATTGCCACTAGGGCATATGTCCTTCAAACGCTATGTACGCTTCGACCAGGTGGGTCCCGACTGTCAGGCACTTCCTTGCCTGCGAAGATGTAGCTGGTGGTTCCCAGCAGTCAGGGGGCGAATCGTCTTTTTTTTTGCCCGGACGCACTTCCTTGCGTGCGAAGATGTAGCTGGTGGGTCCCAGTAGTCAGGGGCAAACATTTTTTCCGCAAAATACGGTGGCCCGTCTGGTGGGTCCCCGCTGTCAGGTGGAGGAATAATTATTTTGCACGTAATAAGGAGGCACTTCCTTGCTACGTCCATGGACCCAGCTGTCAGCCTCTCCACGTACAATCCACATCCGATGGAAACCATTCCTTGACCACGTTGACCACGCTGCACCGAGAGCACCAGGGCGGTGGACGACGGTGAGGCCTAGGAAGGGGACGACGCGGAGCCGGGGAAGACGCGGCAGTGGATGCCCACGCGTAGAGGAGTACGAGGGTTCACTGGTTCACTACGATGTGAGGCTGCCGTCGCCGCAGAATAATAGGGGGTGTAGGTGAGTAGATGGATGGCCTGGCCAGTGGTGGGAGTAGTAGGGGCAGTGAGGCCTCCGCCGCATCGCAGCCAGCCACGGGAGGCAGGAGCACGAGGCACGACCGGTGCTGGTTTGGGCAGCTGGAGCAAGAAGACCAGAGGTTGAAGAAGCACTACGGCCATTGGATGGACATCATACGGTCACTGGAGCTAGAATCGTTGTGACACTCCAAAGTTTTTATTTGTTTTTTTATCAAAACTTTGTGGTTTTGAGGAGAGACCTTTTTTTAAAAAATCTTTTTCAGAAAAACCTTCCTCTTAAAAACCTCCTTTTGCCTTGGCAAAGATTTTATTTCTTTCAAACTTTGGTGCTTGATCTTTTGCAAACTTCTTCTCTGTTAGTCCCCTCTAAAAATCTAAATTTTTTTTGGGAGTTTTTAATTTGTTTTTTTTAGTGAAGCTCTATGAAAATTTGGGTTTTTCTTATCTTTGAAGCCACCCTTGGCTTTGTATTTTTGCCCATGAGATAAAACTCCTCCAAAACCTCCCCTCCCCCTAGTGATCAACCTAAATTCTCTGTCCCAACTAATCCAAACTGGTTTTGGATTTTTATTCTAATTATTTTTCCCCTCAATTCAATTCTGAAAATTATTTGGAGCCTGAGGGATTTTCAAAGCAAGTACACTTTTTCATTTGAGTTTTGACCTCAAACCAATTCTCCTGGATTGTCCTTTGAACCCACAACCCAGAACCATCTTGATCCACTCCTCCCCTTTTCAAATTTTTCAAAATGCAGTCTCTGCAAGTTTGGACCAGATTTGCCAAATTTGGTGAAATTCATATCCACACTGCTCAAAAAATTCCACCAAAAATCATGCAGCCTACTTGAGCAAGGAGAAGCCACTCCACCAAAAATCAGCTCAAGGAAAAATCACCAGAGGCCAATTTCATTCGGTCGAACACCTGGTGGGCACTGTTACTGTTCAAAGTTCAGAAAATTCAGTATTCAGTGTCATCTTCAGTCCGTCAGTTTCAGTCACGCGGCCACAGTGCCCTTGGCACGTTCCTCGCTGCCTCTTCCTCTTGTCCGAAGTTGCACACGCGTGCATGGAGCCTTCCTGGCGTCGATAGCGTGCTGGCTCGCCCTCGCCGGCGTCTTCTGCAGCGTCGGGACCTCCCGTGGCGGCCGACAGGAGGCACACCACGGCAGAACGCCGTTCCGCGCCGCCCATCACTCCCTGGCCCTCTGCGTGGCCTCATGCACGCCAGCGCACGCCCGTAGCACAGCCACCGTGGCCGGCAAGCACGGAACGCGCTCTCCGCCGCCGACGGGCCCGCGCCATCACCGTTCCGTCGAGCTCGCCCTTAACACCCAAACCCCGGCCAGTTTAACACCAAAACGGACCCATTGAACCTCCGTGATGACGCTCGACCCCCTAACCACCCCGACCGAGCACTGCGCCACCGTAATCGCTCGCCGGTGATCCTCGTTCACGGCAACCGCCTCGGACCGCCTATATAAAGGTGTCCCGAGCTCACTCTCGTGCACGCAGCACCCCCACTACTCACCAACACCCCGCCAGGCCACTAGGGGGACCTCGAGGAGGTCTCCTCCCCCAGCTCCGGCCGCCTCGTCCCACCTCGGCCTCCAGCCCGATTCGTTCTGGTGAGGCCATCTCCGGCGCTCAAACCCCGTTCGTTACCCTCTCTAGCTGCCAGGAGCATAACCCCCTCTTCAATTTAACCTTTGCAGCCCTCTCCGACGAGCCCCTCGACCACCCGAGCCGTCGTCCGCTGGAGCAGAGCTCACCGTCGACGTGGTGCTCGCCGACCGACTCCACCACCATCAACTGACGCGGAAGGGTACCCTGAGCACGGAGATACTGAAGGAGGTGACGGAGCCGCGAACTTCACCGGGCTAGGCTCCGACTACTCTGAACCAGGCAAGCATGTTTGAACTTTTGATATGATGAGTGTCTCGGCATGTTTTGCATTTAGTTAGTTTCATGGCATGTTGGTAAGCATACCGATGAACGTTATTTTATGTGAAAATAAGGTGAGTGAGTTCAATGATCCATACGTGGATGAATGTGAATATGAATGGCCATGTGTTGGCATGAGGATGGGTACGATGGCAGTGTTGTAGCATGCCAGTCTTACGCCAGACTATGTGACTTCAGTGTCAAACCATATCGGTCCAGTACCTATCATTTCCTTCCTTGTACTACCACATGTTTTCCGCAAGGAATATGGTTTAGTAAGTTGCAAACCACTTTCATGGTACACACCAAAGAGGAGAGGCCGTGATGATGGTTCCATGGCCCTGGATTAAAGCCAGTCATCCGGTCAGGGGGCATGGGTGTTTCCGGTTGGGACCGAGAGGGGGGCACCCCTTAGAGCGCGCGTATATAAATTTGATCCCATGCTATTCGAGATTGTGATCTCCCCGTCTCAAAAGTTTTTCTTGGACGATGACTAGGGTGATTCCTAGCATCGGGAGGTAGGATGGGTGTGTACCGGTAGTGTTTTCTTCCGAAATACCGTAAACGGAACTAGTCCTTCGTGACTACGGAAATCCGTTGGCTGTGGGAAAAATTTTGTACAAACTCTGCAGAGTCATATACTTCCCCAAATCATCTATTCCATGCCCATATTCGTATTATCTTATCCTGATCAAATGTCAGTTTTGATGACAGACTCCGGTGAATCGCATGAGTGCTAAGTCCGGTTAAATGATTACTCCTGTGGATGGACTAACCCGTTTGTTTTCATGAATTGAATGTTTATTATGAGTATTATTTACTTGCGAATAAAAGCCCTTTCCGCGATGCCGCTCAGACGTCCGACTGTGGCAATCCTTTTAAAGCCCTTTATGTGATGTCGCTCAGACGTCCGACTGTGGCATTTCTTTTAAAGCCCTTTCTGCGATGTCGCTCAGACGTCCGACTGTGGCATTTCTTTTAAAGCCCTTTATGTGATGTCGCTCAGACGTCCGACTGTGGCATTTCTTTTAAAGCCCTTT
>NC_057812.1:75037455-75046567 GCF_018294505.1 Triticum aestivum | reverse complement strand
GCTCAGACGTCCGACTGTGGCATTTCTTTTAAAACCCTTTTTGTGATGTCGCTCAGACGTCCGACTGTGGTATTTCTTTTAAAGCCCTTTATGTGGTGTCGCTAAGACGCCCGACTGTGGCATCTTTTTTCCTTATTTTTATTTGTTCACCTTTCGAGGCGTCGCTTCAGACACCCGATCGGTCTTCATTTGTGTTATGTTGGGATTTCAGGCGGACTACCGCCGTTTCCCCTTTTCTTACCCCGTTATGCTAATTTTATTTTAATGTGCATTGATGAATTAATCATGTCGCATCCATGCATGCATTGGTTATATCTTACGTCCGAACTGTCTTGCGAGTACTTTCAAAGTACTCACTGGCTTGTTGATTTGGCCAGATGCTGACGAAGGCGATCTCATGGATGAAGAGTTTGATAGCGAGTCCGACACCTAGAGGAGTCCCAGTCAGTCTTGTGCGACCCTGGATTTGGTCACTGTATTATATCCGCTTCTGCTACCAAATAAATTCATCGAGCCTCTCCTCGACGCTCGATGAGATGACAGACGTAGAGTCTTGTATTTCTCTCCCCGCTGTGTTTTTCCACCACCGTCCTATCCTCGAGTCAGTAGTATGCCTCCACACCCCTGTGTCGTGTCCGCCATTATGTATAATTATTGGCATGCTTGTAATAATTTGGTTGAGCAACCGTAGTTCGACCCTGTAATATATTTTATGCTACTGGCTTATTGTATCAAGAATTTGTCTGCCAGTGTGGGGGATTTTTCTCATACTGGACTTAAAAGATTGGCTTTTCAATAAATATTTTTATTGGAAAACCGGTCGTGACAAGCTTGGTACCAGAGCCAGGCTGACTGTAGGAAGCCACTAGGTGCGATCGCTAATTGGTTATTAGCCTGATAGAGCTAATTTATATTTTTGCAATGGTAGTCATTTTCTGTCAGTCAGCATAAATTTATGATCTGACCATGCAGAATTTTTGCCTACTTTTGTAGATGGCCGACAATAGCTGCGAGTCTCAGACCTTCGCCAACGTGCCCAATGGGTTCGTCAAGCTTCTTTCTTTCATCGTTCAGGTCGCGATGGGGCCATCCATGCGCCCAGTCTTCACACTCTGCCAGCACCGAGTCAACGACAGTCTGACCATGCACCAGGCCGCGGTGCAGTTCAAGGGAGGGCGTGGTGAGTTACGCCGCTTTCGGTTCGTGGGAAGAGCCATGCCTACGGAGAGGCATGCTATGCAGATGGCAGCCCGCGAGGCGATAGCTCGTCTCAGGGATGTCCTCCCCGTGATGAAGACTCGTCGTTACTGTTATCTTCCGTGCCATGTGCCTTACACCTGTCACTACGCATACTCCTGCCCTAGAGGAGAACGAGACGAGGCTTTTGAGATGCTCATTGAGTATCTCCGGGCCCTGGAGGCAGCCTTCGACAACCTGGTGGACGACTTCGTAGCTACCCGCATGGACTCAGTTCATGGTTGTGCTGCCAACAGGAGGGAGCTCCTACCAATCGCACCGCCACTGACTTTTGTCTCGTCATCAGCATCTTTTACGCCTGCTCGTCGTCTGCCTTCTACCGAAGAGTTCAACCAAGTTATTGCGCCCACTCCAGTGTGCACTGCACCACCCTTCGCGCCCACTCCTATACGTGTTGCTCCGCCCCTGGCAACCGCTCCGCCCACTCTGCGCAACACTACATGTATGGAGCCCATTAGCGAGGAGGAAGTCGAGTCCCCAACCTCGCTACGCCTCGCCCTCGGCAGGGCAAGGGAGATCGTCAATATCTCTGCCTAAGTACGCTTAGCTGCCATGTATTGTACCACTTTGTAAGATACATGCATAGGCTGTGAGAAGTAGCTTGTTTGCGCATCATGTAGGATCTGGAGAAGTGCACTAGCCTTAATAACATGTCAGGATTATGTACGCATATCCTGAGTGATGTATTGTATAATTACCGCCCGCGTGTAAGATATGTAATGAGCAGTCCTTCTCCGTGCGCAAGTCGATTTGTTTTTCTGAAGTAAGCTAAGTTATTTAATTCTATTTGCCAGCTTTATGCATTTTATGGATTTGTTTTTGCGACTTTTTCCGCTTTTCTTATGGGTTTTACAAAATATATCCCCAGAGTGAAAAATGTCTCGTCCTTGGACTCGCTCCATGCCAATTCCATCAGAGGAAAATTATGATGCACAACCCAGCAACGAGTTCACTCAGGGACAGTCTAGCCAACCGGGCAATGAATCGGCACTTTCACAAATGTGCCGCCTTTATGAACAGAGTCAGCAACAACATCGTGAAATAATGAACCAAGTCATCAACATGGGAAATCACCATGGACAGTATCAACAGCACTCCAAGTTATCTAAGCTACAGAAGACACGTCCTCAAACATTTTCTCATACTGACAAGCCTCTTAAAGCCGAGGACTGGCTTCGAGATATGGAGAGAAAATTAATTATTGCAAAATGTTCAGACCCTGAGAAGGTATTATATGCTCCGCACTATCTCACAGGAGCAGCCGCATCGTGGTGGGAGAATTTTCTGCACATGCATCACAATGAAAATGACATAACCTGGGATGACTTCAAGGAAGGTTTCCGTGGTGCACATATTCCTAAGAGTATTATGAAAATCAAGAAGAAAGAATTTGATGACCTCAAACAAAGGAACATGACAGTGTCAGATTACAACAGTCAATTTACCCTATTATCTCGCTACGCCAATGAGGAGCGTATGACTGAAATCAAGAAGATGGAGAAATTCCTTGACGGTCTGGCACCCGCACTTAAGTGCCAACTGGTCGTGCACACTTTTCCTGATTTTAAAACGCTGGTGGACAAGGCCATTACTCTGGAAAATGAGAGACGCAGTCTGGAAGATATCCGCAAGCGAAAAAGGGACCAGACTAATCACACTCGCAATCACCGAAGCAAGATAGATTTTAAAAAGGGTGGGACACCCAAATTCTCATCCAATGTCTCACGCCCAATCAAGAATTTTCATGCAAGGGACAAGGAATTCACCTATCGCCCTGGCGTTACTTGTTACGCTTGTGGAGAAGAAGGGCACTATGCCAAACAGTGCCCCAAGCCAAGGAATTCAACCCCAAAGCCAAACAACGGCAACAATTCCGCGCCCAAGCGAAACAATTTCAATCCCAACAATAACCACAGGAAGGGTCATCTGAACCACGTAACCAAAGAGGAGGCACAAAATGCTCCGGATATCGTACTCGGTACGTTTCCTGTCAACACAATACCTGCAATGGTTTTGTTTGATTCTGGAGCTTCTCACTCTTTCATCTCGAAAAGTTTTGCTTTGCAAAATAATTTTTCGATGCTTCCTTTGGAGAAATCCATAATAATCAAGTCCCCCGGGATTCAGCAAGTTTCTCAGAATTACTGTCAGAATGTGGTCATTGAGTTTGAAGGATTGGAGTTTTACGCAAATCTTATTGTATTGGAAAATAAAGGACTGGATGTCATCCTAGGGATGGATTGGCTAACCACCAATAAAGGTTTTATCGACTGTTTCAACAGGACCGTGATTCTCACACACCACCAAGGGAAGACAATAAGAGTATCAGCCAAGGAAGGAAAAAGACCCCGGCAACCGAGATTAAATAAGGTGGACGTTTCTGAGCTAAACAAGGTTCCGGTAGTGTGTGAATTTCCAGATGTATTCCCTAAAGAACTGCCAGGCATGCCACCAGATCGAGAAATAGAATTCCGCATTGAGCTAGCACCAGGAACCAACCCCATCTACAAGAAACCATACAGAATGCCACCATCCGAGTTGATCGAATTGAAGAAGCAAATAAAGGAATTACTGGATAAAGGATACATTCGGGCCAGCTCCTCACCTTGGGGATCACCAATTTTATTTGCCAAGAAGAAGGATGGAACGCTGAGATTGTGTATCGACTATCGAGCACTTAACATGGTCACAGTCAAAAATAAATACCCGATGCCAAGGATAAACGATTTGTTTGATCAACTTGCTCAGGCCAAGGTATTCTCAAAAATTGACTTAAGGTCAGGATACCATCAATTGAAGGTACGAACAGAAGATATCCCCAAAACAGCCTTCACCTCCAGATATGGACTGTACGAGTTCACAGTGATGCCATTTGGATTAACTAACGCCCCTGCATATTTTGTTCACCTCATGAACAAAGTATTTATGAAGTTTATGGACAAATTCGTCGTAGTATTCATCGACGATATTCTGGTATACTCCAAAACACCAGAAGAGCATGCAAAACATCTCAGGATTGTACTAGGAGAGCTAAGGAAACACCAATTGTATGCCAAGTTCAGCAAGTGCAAATTTTGGCTAAGACAAGTAGGTTTTCTAGGCCACGTGCTAACTCAAGACGGTATAGCAGTGGACCCAGAGAAAGTCAAGGCCGTACTTGACTGGAAGTCACCAGCCAGCGTAACAGACATACAAAGTTTCTTGGGAATGGCAGGGTATTACCGCAGATTTATTGAAGGATTTTCCACCATATCCAAGCCTATGACACAGTTACTCAAGAAAGATAAGAAGTTTGAATGGACAGAAGCCTGCGAGAAAAGTTTCCAAGAGCTAAAGCGAAAATTAACAACAGCACCAGTATTAATTGTACCCGATATACACAAGAATTTTGAAGTATTTTGTGACGCATCCAGAAAGGGTCTCGGATGCGTGTTGATGCAAGAAGGCAAGGTTGTCGCCTACGCTTCAAGGCAACTTCGCAAACACGAGGAAAATTATCCCACTCATGATTTAGAAATGGCAGCAGTTATTCATGCACTCAAGGAATGGAGGCATTTTCTACTTGGGAATCGATGTGAGATATATACGGATCACAAAAGCCTCAAATACATTTTTACGCAGCCAGAACTAAATTTACGGCAACGCCGCTGGTTAGAATTGGTAAAGGATTACGATGTTGGTATCCATTACCATCCAGGGAAAGCAAACGTAGTGGCCGATGCCCTGAGTCGGAACCCCAGCTCCGACGGGAACTATCTGCACAGCTTGAGGCCCGAATTCCATCAAGAATTTGTCAAGCTCAACTTGATAATGGTAGCAGAAGGCACCATATCAAACTTGGAAATACAACCACACCTTGTGGAGAAAATTAAAGAGGCTCGGTCCGGTCACCCCAGCATTGAAGGAATTAAAAGGAAGTTGAGTATGGGCAAGGCCTCGGAATTCGTCATAGACAATGAAGGAATATTATGGTACGGAGAAAGGCTATGCGTGCCAAACATAGAAGACCTTAAACAGCAAGTTTTAACTGAAGCACACACCACTCCATATTCGATCCACCCTGGAGGAACCAAAATGTATAAGGATATTCAGGAAAGATTTTGGTGGCACGGTATGAAGAGGGACATAGCCGCTTTCATTGCATGTTGCGACTCATGTCAACGCATAAAAGCTGAACATCAGAGACCAGCCGGACTACTGCAACCTAACAAAATACCTGAGTGGAAATGGGATGAAATAGGGATGGATTTTATTGTCGGATTACCTCGATCACGACACGGGAATGATGCCATATGGGTCATCACTGACAGGTTGACCAAAGTAGCACACTTTATTCCAGTGAAGACAACCTACACCACTCAGAGGCTTGCCAGGATTTATCTTTCCCGCATAGTCTGTCTGCACGGTGTCCCGAAGACTATAATTTCCCAGAGAGGCACTCAGTTCGTCTCAAGATTTTGGGAGCAATTACAACAGGCTCTGGGAACCCAACTAGCCTTCAGTACCGCATACCATCCACAGACTGATGGACAAACAGAACGCGTAAACCAGGTTTTAGAAGACATGCTGAGAGCATGTGTCCTCACCTATGGAACCAGTTGGGAGGACAGCCTGCCATATGCCGAGTTCGCATACAACAACAGTTACCAAGCCAGCCTGCAAATGGCTCCTTTCGAAGCCCTATACGGAAGGAGATGTCGTACCCCGTTAAATTGGATAGAGACCGGAGACAGCCGCATCTTCGGACCAGATATGCTCAGAGAAGCCGAGGAAAAAGTCAAGCTAATCAGGGACCGACTTAAGACCGCTCAAAGTCGACAGAAAAGTTATTATGATCAGAAACATCGTAGGGTCAGCTTCGAACCCGGTGAATTCGTATACTTGAGAGTATCCCCGATGAGAGGATTGCAACGGTTTAAGATTAAGGGAAAATTAGCAACAAGATTCATTGGACCATTTTGCATAGTGGCACGAAGAGGCACTGTAGCCTACCAACTAGACTTACCCGAAGACTTGTCCGACATTCACGACGTGTTCCACGTCTCTCAATTAAGGAAGTGCGTAAGCAACCCAGAGAAACAAGTATCCCATGAGAACATTGACATACAGCCAGACCTCACTTATCGAGAACGTCCCATAAGAATATTAGAGGAGTCTGAAAGGAGGACCCGACAGAAAACCATCAAGTTTTTCAAAGTCCAGTGGAGCAATCACACCGACAGTGAAGCAACTTGGGAAAGCGAGGATTTTCTTCGGACAGAGCATCCACACTTATTTAAGGATCAGCTGAAATCTCGGGGACGAGATTTTTCCTAAGGGGGTAGGTGTTGTGATACTCCAAAGTTTTTATTTGTTTTTTTATCAAAACATTGTGGTTTTGAGGAGAGACCTTTTTAAAAAAAATTCTTTTTTAGAAAAACCTTCCTCTTAAAAACCTCCTTTTGCCTTGGCAAAGATTTTATTTCTTTCAAACTTTGGTGGTTGATCTTTTGCAAACTTCTTCTCTGTTAGTCCCCTCTAAAAATCTAAATTTTTTTTGGGAGTTTTTAATTTGTTTTTTTTTAGTGAAGCTCTATGAAAATTTGGGTTTTTCTTATCTTTGAAGCCACCTTTGGCTTTGTATTTTTGCCCATGAGATAAAACTCCTCCAAAACCTCCCCTCCCCCTAGTGATCAACCTAAATTCTCTGTCCCAACTAATCCAAACTGGTTTTGGATTTTTATTCTAATTATTTTTCCCCTCAATTCAATTCTGAAAATTATTTGGAGCCTAAGGGATTTTCAAAGCAAGTACACTTTTTCATTTGAGTTTTGACCTCAAACCAATTCTCCTGGATTGTCCTTTGAACCCACAACCCAGAACCATCTTGATCCACTCCTCCCCTTTTCAAATTTTTCAAAATGCAGTCTCTGCAAGTTTGGACCAGATTTGCCAAATTTGGTGAAATTCATATCCACACTGCTCCAAAAATTCCACCAAAAATCATGCAGCCTACTTGAGCAAGGAGAAGCCACTCCACCAAAAATCAGCTCAAGGAAAAATCACCAGAGGCCAATTTCATTCGGTCGAACACCTGGTGGGCACTGTTACTGTTCAAAGTTCAGAAAATTCAGTATTCAGTGTCATCTTCAGTCCGTCAGTTTCAGTCACGCGGCCACAGTGCCCTTGGCACGTTCCTCGCCGCCTCTTCCTCTTGTCCGAAGCTGCACACGCGTGCGTGGAGCCTTCCTGGCGTCGATAGCGTGCTGGCTCGCCCTCGCCGGCGTCTTCTTCGGCGTCGGGACCTCCCGTGGCGGCCGACAGGAGGCACACCACGGCAGAACGCCGTTCCGCGCCGCCCATCACTCCCTGGCCCTCCGCGTGGCCTCATCCACGCCAGCGCACGCCCGTAGCACAGCCACCGTGGCCGGCAAGCACGGAACGCGCTCTCCGCCGCCGACGGGCCCGCGCCATCACCGTTCCGTCGAGCTCGCCCTTAACACCCAAACCCCGGCCAGTTTAACACCAAAACGGACCCATTGAACCTCCGTGATGATGCTCGACCCCCTAACCACCCCGACCGAGCACTGCGCCACCGTAATCGCTCGCCGGTGATCCTCGTTCACGGCAACCGCCTCGGACCGCCTATATAAAGGGGTCTCGAGCTCACTCTCGTGCACGCAGCACCCCCACTACTCACCAACACCCCGCCAGGCCACTAGGGGGACCTCGAGGAGGTCTCCTCCCCCAGCTCCGGCCGCCTCGTCCCACCTCGGCCTCCAGCCCGATTCGTTCTGGTGAGGCCATCTCCGGCGCTCAAACCCCGTTCGTTACCCTCTCTAGCTGCCAGGAGCATAACCCCCTCTTCAATTTAACCTTTGCAGCCCTCTCCGACGAGCCCCTCGACCACCCGAGCCGCCGTCCGCCGGAGCAGAGCTCGTCGTCAACGTGGTGCTCGCCGACCGACTCCACCACCATCAACTGACGCGGAAGGGTACCCTGAGCACGGAGATACTGAAGGAGGTGACGGAGCCGCGAACTTCACCGGGCTAGGCTCCGACTACTCTGAACCAGGCAAGCATGTTTGAACTTTTGATATGATGAGTGTCTCGGCATGTTTTGCATTTAGTTAGTTTCATGGCATGTTGGTAAGCATACCGATGAACGTTATTTTATGTGAAAATAAGGTGAGTGAGTTCAATGATCCATACGTGGATGAATGTGAATATGAATGGCCATGTGTTGGCATGAGGATGGGTACGATGGCAGTGTTGTAGCATGCCAGTCTTACGCCAGACTATGTGACTTCAGTGTCAAACCATATCGGTCCAGTACCTATCATTTCCTTCCTTGTACTACCACATGTTTTCCGCAAGGAATATGGTTTAGTAAGTTGCAAAGAGGGGAGGCTGTGATGATGGTTCCATGGCCCTGGATTAAAGCCAGTCATCCGGTCAGGGGGCATGGGTGTTTCCGGTTGGGACCGAGAGGGGGGCACCCCTTAGAGCGCGCATATATAAATTTGATCCCATGCTATTCGAGATTGTGATCTCCCCGTCTCAAAAGTTTTTCTTGGACGATGACTAGGGTGATTCCTAGCATCGGGAGGTAGGATGGGTGTGTACCGGTTAGCTGTGTTTTCTTCCGAAATACCATAAACGGAACTAGTCCTTCGTGACTACAGAAATCCGTTGGCTGTGGGAAAAATTTTGTACAAACTCTGCAGAGTCATATACTTCCCCAAATCATCTATTCCATGCCCATATTCGTATTATCTTATCCTGATCAAATGTCAGTTTTGATGACAGACTCCGGTGAATCGCATGAGTGCTAAGTCCGGTTAAATGATTACTCCTGTGGATGGACTAACCCGTTT